>NW_026881771.1:0-36362 GCF_032173495.1 Musca vetustissima
ATTCAATTTGTGCTTCAATTATCATTATTTGGAAATGTTAGGAAAAGTTTTCAACAAAACAAATCCCCATGGCATAAAATTTGTTGCATATTTTAAGGCTAATTGTTAATATCCTGTATTGTTGGTTAATTTTCCAACAGCATCAGCAATGACATTTACATACCGGAGGATTATAAAACTTTATTAGCATAATAATATATAAAAAAGGGATCATAAAATTTCGGAAAATATATTTGCAATTAATAAACACGAAAAAAATTATAGCATATGTTAAGGAGGTTGGGTGTGAAAAAATAATCAGATTAAAGGTATTTTGAATTAAATATGTAAATAAATGCAAAAAAAGAACAAAAGGCTTTGTTTAATGTTTTTTTCTGAGCTATTGTTCACCATTAACCCCTCTATCGTTTGTCTACCTCCTCCCTCATGCCACCAGTTAAAATGCAACACTCACTTCACTTTGTGGTTAATGTACAAAATCATAAAAAAGCGAAATTTCTCAGAAGTGAGAAAAGTACTGGGTTGTGAGTACTTCACAATATGAAGTTCATAGGACACCCACCCACTCCCACACCCACATACAGGACAGTAATTACATATACTTAGTTGCTTGTTTTTTGGTTTGGTTTTGCTTTTTCTTTGCAAACATATCCATTGGTACGTTTGTCATTTTGACGTTTCTGTGACTGAGTGTATGTGTGTGTGCGCTTTTTTGCTATATTAATATCCTTGTAAATAATTGTGAACTCAAGTGTGGGAGTGTGTGCATGCGCTTTCCTCTCTTGTTCATAACTTATAATTAACGTTTTCTTTTTTGTTTTTGTATGTGCTTGAGCATATATGAATGTGTGTGTGCTGAACACCCCAGTTGTTCAAAAATATCAATTGTCTGCAATTATGTAGTTATATAACTAGTTACTTGGTGATCTAGTTACTTCATACTCCAAAAAGGAACACAAAATAGACTGTTGGATTTATTTGTCAATTGAAAAAGTTGTCTACGTACATCATACCAATTCAGTAGTTACTGGTAATGCAAGGGGTAATGAATAGACTATCGAAATGACTATATACTGGTAACGCAGGCAGGGGACAATTGACTTCTCCAATGACATACCCATGTTAAATTCACCATTCTAAGGCATGAAGTGGTAACTAGTGGTACTTACAGGTAATTAGTAAAAGATCTGCTTCATCATCAGTTACTCGAACTACTGGGATGCTAAAAACCGTTTGCTTAACTAATATAAAGAAACCATATATAACAAGTTGTACTCTCCACACGAAACAATTAACAGTTTGTACACTAGTGGTAAATGGTTCAAGAAGGTCCTTAGGATGGTGGCTAAAGAAGACGAGTAAAAACAAACCATGAACACTGCTCATTAACGTCATAAAAAATAATTGTTAATGCAAAGCTTTAACACACACACACACACACAAATATACACCCACATGCACATCCTCTCAGGCAGTCCTTGTCCGTTTGAGTAAAAGTAAATATTTACTGCTGAGTAAACGACACATATAAGTAGAAAGTGAGGAACGGATTGAGGTTACAGAAGACGAAAAAATATTGGATTTTTTTTTAAAAATACTTTTCTAAGGCCCATACAGAGGCGTGGACTTTTTAAAAATATGTTCCTATGGTCCTAAGGCGAGGACTTTTTAAAAATATTTTTCTAAGGTCCACATAGAGGCGTGGACTTTTTAAAAAAAAATTTCTATAGCCTTACAATAGGCACTCAACTTTTATTTCTTAGAAATATTATATGTTATAATTTATGCCCCTCAAAGTATACCGCATTACACTTGAGCTCATAAATGCCCAATAAGAAATCAATATATCTCTTTTATGTCCATTTTATGGCTTTTAGAACAGTTTCCCAAATAAATACTTAATTCCATAAAATAACATTTTGTTCGCATAAATTTTAGGCTTTTCCACATTCCGATATTGTTTGTATTATTTCCATATTTTACCGGGAATGAAGTTGTCATCCCTGAAATTGTTAGACAAACAATTGTGGGTTTTTGATTTGTTGTTATTATTTTTGTTGTTGTTGGCAATACTCGGTTTTGGGGTTCTTTTGGTTTTCTGTTTATTTCCATTGTTTATATTGTGTTATTATTTATTTACTTTTAGAGGATTTTTATGTTAACATAATAAAGAATAAATTTTCTATGCCATAAAGTATGCAAGATATGATCATGGATATGTGTGTGAATGTGTGGTATCAACGGCAATGGGGAAATACAAGAAACAACACCACCAACATCAATATCATCATCATCAACATTGTTGTCAACACATTTATTTGTATAAATATATAGAAATACAAATATAAATAACAATCACGTACTTACACACACACATCCACCCATAAATATACAGAATCGAACAATCACTGCGAAAGCCTCAGCTTTAGTTGCAGCGTGGGCTGAAAAGCCCGAATAAGTTAAATAATATATCGGATGATTATGTTGGCATTGCTTTATTGTCGTTATTATCTAAGTGCATCCCCAAAAGTATGCTATAACCATTGGGGGATTTAACTGAAATAATGATAACAACAAAATTTGCATAAAAATTAGAAAATTCACATGTAGAGGTCGCAATATAAATTGAATAAAACTGGTCAACAGGGGAAATTAAAAACATAGGATAGACATTAAAAATGTGTTTAAAAAATCCGAGCCTATTTATAGGCCTTATAACAATATTTTTAAACAATCCACGTCCACGTTATGTTAGGCCTTAGATAGACCTTTTAAAAACCCACGCATATGGATAGACATAAAAAAATATTAAAAAAATCCACGCCTTTCTGTGGGCATTAGAAAAATATCTGTAAAAGATCTACACCTATTATCAGGAAACTACTTTAATTCCATTCGGGCAGATTTAGAGTCGTCTGGGTACCATGGGACAAATTTATGGAAAACGATTTATAGCAAAATTGATACACGCTATTCAGTACGCATCTGCACCAATTTCAACAAAACCCAATAACGTTATTCATGTCTCAATTTGATACGCTGTGCATTAGAAATTTGGTGCAGCATTTATGTAAAATTGAATGAAAATATATATGGGAGCTATATCTAAATCTGAACCGATTTTCACGAAACTTATCGCACATCATTCTAGGCTTAATTCAGTAAGCTGTGCAAAATTTCGTGCAAATCGAAAGATATTTAAGGACTTTGGTACACCATTTACCTTAAATCGAACGAAAATATATATGGGAGCTATATCTAAATCTGAACCGATTTTCGCGAAACCTAACTCACATCCTTATACTCTTAAGTCAGTGCGCTATGCCAAATTTCGTGCAAATCGAAGAATATATAGGGTCTTTGGTGCACCATTTACCGTAAATCGGAGGAAAATATATATGGGAGCTTGATCTAAATCTGAACCGATTTTCGCGAAACCTAACATACATCCTTATACTCTTAAGTCAGTGCGCTATGCAAAATTTCGTCCAAATCGAAAGATTCATAGCGACTTTGGTGCACCATTTGTCTTAAATCGGACGAAAATATATATGGGAGCCAGATCTAAATCTAAACCGATTTTCACGAAACTTATCATACATCATTCTGGAGTTGATTCAATACGCTGTGCCAAATTTCGTACAAATCGAAAGATATATATGGTCTTTGGTGCGCCATTTACATTAAATCGGACGAAAATATATATGGTAGCCAGATCTAAATCTAAACCGATTTTCTCGAATCTTAGCACACATTATTCTGGACATTATCCAGTACGCTGTGCCAAATTTCGTGCAAATCGAAATATATATAGGGACTTTGGTGCCTCGTTTACCTTAAATCGGACGAAAATATATATGGGAACTATATCTAAATTTAACCCGTTTTTCTTCGAAACATGGCACACGTCATTCTAGACTCAATTGAGTATCCAATGCCAAATTTCGTGCAAATCGATATATTGGGACTTTGGGCCACCAATTACGTAAAATCGGACAAAACTATATGTGGGAGCTATATCTAAATCTGAACCGATTGTTAGGAATCTTTGCACAGTATTGACTGAATTCAGTACGCTGTGCCAAATTTCGTGTCAATCGGGAGATTCATTGGGTGCATCATTTGTCTTAAATCGGACGAAAATATATATGGGAGCCATACCTAAATCAAAACCGGTTTTCACGAAACTTAGCATAGTTTATTCAGTACGCTGTGCCAAATTTCGTTTTTTATGATGCCTTAAATGATTTCCAGTTGACAAAATTAGCGGTTACGGATTGTTGTCATAGTCATCATGAGATGGTGTCATTCTCTAGCGTTCTCTGTCTGTCTGTCGCATCAATTGCTGCGAAAAATGTTTATACTAATTTTCTATTTTCGTTTGGCGATGCCGTTGATGTTAATGGGAATGAGGCGGAAAAAACACAATAAAACACAACAATAACGGCAATAACAAACTTTGGTGTCATCCTGATGGGCCATTTCCTCCCATCGACAACCGCTTCACTGTGCGGCTGAGTACCATTGCCATTATCAGCATAAATTGATATTGCTGAAAAAGGGTTATGGCTGCCCCTTTACAGGGTAACAAAACTATACCAACACAGCTGAATGACTGGCGGGCTAGATGACGAGAGAGGTTAGGGAATACTTACATAATACGTGCAATATTTATGTATTATGAACATGTAAATTTAATGACATGAAAATTAGCTTCATCTTCCATCAAAATGTTAGGGAAAATGTTAAGGAAACAATTGATTTTAGCGTGTGTTTTCCGAGTAATGGATAGAGTACTATATACGGTAGCTATATTTGAAATCTGAACCGATTTTCTCCAATTTCAATAGAGTTCGTCCTTGGGCCAAATATGCGACTTGTGCCAAATTCCATCCAAATCGGATCATAAATGCGCCCTGTAGTTTGTTTACAATTTAACATCAACAGGCGGACGACATGCATAAATCGACTCAGAAAGTGATTCTATGCATATTCTAAAAAGGAACCATAGTTTTATCTCGATTCCTTTTGCCTGTTACAAACATATGCACAAAGACATAATACTCTGTACCACAGTGTGAGGGTATACAAATCACGCCTATTGTTAGATCTTTTGAAAACCCAGGCCTATTGATAAGCATTAAAAATAGTTTTAAAAGCTCTCGCCTATGGATAGACATTAAAAATATTAAAAAACACACGCCTGATTGTGGGCCTTAGAAAAATATTTGTTAAAGACCCACGCCTTTTTGTGGACCCTAAAAAATATTTATAAAAGACCCACGTCTACTGTCAGGAAAATATTATTGAAAAATCTACACCTAATTGTAGGCATTGAAATATTTGTTTATAAGCTGAAGCCTATATATTGAAGTACAATAAGCGAGTATCCCCTAATTCTATAGTATACTTTCAGGCATTACATTTCCAGCAAAGAAAACAACTCTTGAGTTATGTTAATATTTTGTATGTTGAAGTATTTCTGACAAGCTGTTTTATGTATTTGTTCGCTCATGACAAGTGTATTTGCAGAAATGTTGGGGTTTTGTTCTTGTATTTGTATTTACACTTTATGTTGTTGTTCTTGCTGTTGCTGGGGATGTTCGTGCCTTTGAGATGGAAGTCTGTCCCTCCACATATTCATTCATACACAATTTTTTTTCGAATAGTTGAATGTTTGATTGTAAATAAATGTTTACATTTTATTTATAAGGGGTAGTCTTTATACCCTTGTTTGCCATAAAAATTCTATAGTTAAATAATAAAAAAAGAAATGGAAATTATGATGAGGAAGATGATGATGATGTTGGTTAGATGGAGAAAAAAGTGTAAATATGAATGTTTTTCTTTTCCATCCGCTCAATGGCTATATGCTAGAAAATTCCCCACCGTATGGTACTTGAAAGTCACACGCCCTTGCATATATAACACTTTTATGTATGTAAGGCGAATACTGGCATCTACCCAGCTATTCAGACAGCCTGTCTGTCAGTCAGCCATTGAGCCAGCTTATATCACGTAGGGAATGTTTATTTTTTGAATACCATGGATATTTGTGATAAATCTAAATACAGTATAGTAAATATGAGGGCAATAAATATGATCAGGGGTGTGTGGGGGTGTAATCTAAACGCAAACACATATATTAATATGCCTTTGTTACAGTTTGAATTTCCCATATAAATTCTATCCCCGAAGTGATGTTCCACAATGAAACCACAGAACAATTGAAGCGCGAAATTTGGTTATGCTTTGATATAGGAGGTATGGGAAGGGGAGAATGGCAAATAAATTGCAATACACTTTTCATTATATTAAATTTAAAAAATTTCCGCACATAAAAGGATAACAGTGGCGGAACACACTCACACACACCGGTACTCCTCTCGCAAGGACATATTTTTTTTTTGCGAAAACGTGTTAGCCCTTAGAGTGGTTTTTTCAGGACTTTAAGAGGGCTGCAGAAGCAACAATAATAAAAATTAAATGAATACAATTTTTAATTGCTATTTCCAGTCGATAAATAAATTTGGTACGCCTATAAGGTATGCCATCCTTTTAATAAAAAAAAATAATTAGGACAGAGTCCAAATGAAAAGTTCTGAAATATTTTTTTGCAGTTCATCAGCACAGTTGTGTTAAAAAAAAACTATAAAATATTTTTTAATGCCTTCCTTTAGGTGCGGACCATTTTTTTCAATTTCGAATTTTTATACCCTTCACCACACTCAGGTACAACTATTATGTCTTTGTGCATATGTTTGTAACAGGCAAAAGCTAACAAGATAGACCCATGGTTCCTTTTGAGAATATGAATATAATAAATTTCTGAGTGTCTGTCCATGTTAAATTTTAAACAAAGTACAGGTCGCATTTTTGATTCGAATTGGATGAAATTTGACACAGCTTATTTATTTGTCCCAAGGAAGAACCCTACTGCAAAATCGGTTCGGATTTAGATATAGCTCCCATATATATTTTCGTCCGATTTAAGGTAAATTGAGCACCAAACTATCTATATATCCTTCGATCTGTACGAAATTTGGCATAGAGTACTGAATTAAGTCTACAACGATGTATGTTAAATTTCGTGAAAATCGGTGCAGATTTCGATATAGCTCCCATATATATTTTCGTCCGATTTTAGGTAAATAGTGCACCAAAGTCCCTTCATATCCTTCGATTTCCACAAAATTTGGCATAGCGTACTGAGTTGAGTCTAGAGTGAAATGTGCTAAGTTTCATGAAAATCGGTTCAGATTTAGATATAGCTCCCATATATATTTTCGTCCGATTTTATGTAAATGGTGCACTTAAATCCCTATATATCCTTCGATTTGCACGAAATTTGGCATAGCGTATTGAATAAACCCTAGAACGATGTGTCTTAAGTTTCGTGAAAATCGAATCAGATTTAGATATAGCTCCCATATATATTTTCGTCCCATTTAATGTAAATGGTATACAAAAGTACCTATATATCCTTCGATTTGCGCGAAATTCGGCATAGCGCACCGAATTAAAGTTCGTGAAAATCGGTTCAGATTCCGATACAGCTCCCATATATATTTTCGTCCGATTTAAGGTAAATTGTGTACCAAAGACCCTAAATATCTTTCGATTTGCATGAAATTTGGCATAGCGTATTGAATTAAGTCTAGAAAGATGAGTGAAAATCGGTTCAGATTTCGATATAGCTCCCATATATATTTTCGTACGATTCTATGTGAATAGTGCACCAAAGCCTCGATATATCCTTCGATTTACACGAAATTTGGCACAGTGTACTGAATCACGTCTGGAAAGATGTGTGTTAAATTTCGTAAAAATCGGTTCAGATTTAGATATAAGCTCCCATATATATTTTCGTCCGATTTTATGTAAATGGTGCACCAAAGTCCCTATATATCCTTCGATTTGCACGAAATTTGGATTTAGAAGTAAATGAAGAACTCAAAATGTGGCCGAATGCACAAAACATACTGAAATAAGTGTAACCTAACATGTGACTAGTTTCGATGTAATCGGTTTAGATTTCGATATTTTGCTTTAAAGTTATGTACATAACCATTGTAAGAAGCAACTATATATCTGACCAAAATTTAGTATAGGTTGCAAAATGGCATGTTTAATTTCATGTTAATGGTCCTTCAAAAAAGCGACGTCTGTTAGGATTCCATCTGTTGAATATACCCAAAGTCGGCCCCGTCCGACTTTACAACTTTCCTTACTGGTCTATTTCAGTTTTCCCTCCCTCCCCCTTTGTTCCCCTTTGACCAATCACTGGACTAATTTATTGTTAATAGCTATGGCTTGTTGTTTTAGTTAAATGCCTCAACAATTAGTTGACTGTTATGGTAATGGATGCGGATGTAGAATAGGAACAAGGCACTCTATGCTGTGGGGAAGGCAATAACGGGACAACAATTCATTACTCATGTACATACATTATATATATTTGAAATACGAAACTATTAAACGCGATTATGTTGTCCATTAACTTGCAACAGCTGGCAATTTGTAAATGATTGTTGTTGAAATAGTTGGCTAAAGAGGGGTGGGGAGAACATTTTAAGTTAAGAGAAGAGATTTGTGTGTAGATGAAGAAAAAAATTCAAAAAAAAAAAAAAAAAAATAATAAATAAATGATTTTCTTTCCAAAAAAAGAGGAGTTTTGAATATGATAAATACTTATTTGAGCTTAACAAATATTCATCATACGCCAGGTATGCCATGCTATTTAAATCAATCATACGCTAAGGGCGCTAGCAATTAATAACATTTATACGCAATAGGGGCAGATAAACTCAAATTTATCATTTCTTCTTGATCTGTTTCCTCATTAAGTTGTTAAAATTTTTTTTCAACTTTTTTATAAATTATCCACTCACAAAACTTAATTGCTTTAAATAGCTACTGAAAGTCGTGAAAAAAATCACCATTGCATGGAAATATTTAAACATTTTTCTGCTGAGAAAAAATCTGAATCTAACGGCTTCATAAACAGAAACCCCGTAGCACCAACAGAAAAATTCTCCACTTAAACATTCAGGGAGTTACTTAAAAGTCTCCTCTTCTTAGGCGTTTAAAAACGCATTCACATTTCTAGGCAAGAAATAAAGCGGCCGGGTTCCTCACACCACCAAAGCAAGGACTTAAGGCTGTTTGGCAGATTTTCTTCATTTGAGTGGTTTCACAATACAATGTGTCGTGAGGAACTAGGAAGTTTCCCGACTGCAAGTGAGCAGTCAAAGAAAAAACATATAGTAGCATGTGTGTGTGCGTATGTTGAAACATACTCCAGTCAATGCCGCCACCATGATGATGTTGGTTAATGATGTGGATTGTGACAACTCAACTAAGGGGAAATTTTATGCAGAGACTCATGTTTTTTTTGCAATAACAGCAAAGGATCGTGTGTAAAAAAGGAAGAAGAAAAAGAATAAAAAATATACATTTTAAATAGGAACAAGGAAGTTTATGGTGACTTATTTAAAAACATACAGAAATGATGGAAATATATATATATATATATATATATATATATAAGTGGCTTTAGATAATAAGGAAAGAAGAGACAAAGGAAGCCATTAAAAAAGAAGTTAGGATAAAATCGGTCTACGTGTTCAGGGGCGTTGACTAGCTACTATTGATTTCGAATGATTTTATAGATTGAGGCAGGCTCCATAATAGAGTAGAAGGTTAGAAGTGAACACCCAGTAATTTTTGCCGTCTACAGACCAATACTAGATCGATCGTGTCCGTCTCCTCCTCTTTCTTTCTTTCTTTCTTTCTTTCACATAGTCTGCAGTAGTCCGTAACATCATCGTTCCATTTGATGTCGCAGTTCCCAGTAATAATGCAGAGACCAGTAATAACTCCCGTCATTACTCTTATTTCAGCTTTGCTCAGGTTTAACAGCGATTTAGTTCTTTTGGCTGACAGGATTGTTCAGAAGGATCTTGGCACATTGCATCTAGGTTCATTATATTAAAAATCACTGGCTCTTAAGTCGAAAAACATCTCAAGAAAACCTTTCATCACGTGGTGTGCATTCAAAATTCTCCAAAAACGGTCGGCACCTTTATACGGGGTAGTATTATGTGGTAGTAGGTTGTTCAGGCTCCGAAAAAAATAATGTTAAAATTACAGACACTCGGGCACTTGGAATCCTGGGCTAGGAACTTCAGCATACCGAAAATCAAACTGGATATTTGTACCGACTTCAGCTTCAAAATATTAACCCATATTAAATAATTTCTGGAGATATTGTCCGATATTTCGAATTATAGTCACTTCGAGGAGAAAAATCAGTTTCTATCGATACTATGACAAAACTTCGATATTGGCATAGTTTGTAATTCGCCCTCCAAGAACACGGATTACCAAATTACAGCAACTCTAGAGGAAACTTCGGCTAACACCTTCAAAGTGCCTTAGGACCTCATATGGATGCTATGTCTACACTGGATTTTTTTTCGAAAATTCAGAGGGAAAATGCTGCTAAAATCGAAAAAAATACGAAAATGGGTAGGTACTTTTTTTGGTAGTGACAAAATCAACACTTGGACCTTTTTATAGACTACTGTCCGCAACAATGTGTTTAATCCTCCAATATCACAGGATGCTACCTTGTAGCCACTTCAATGGGAAATTCGACTGAAACCTTCAAAATATTGAAATGGAGCCATATTCTTATGTGGAAGCTATGTCACAACATAGATCATTTTCCGCATTTATGTATGTCAGCTTTAAAATACCCTTTATACCAAATTACAGCCATATCGGTGAAAAATGCGGCTAAAGCCTTCAAAGTAACGAAAATGTATTCGAACCTCATATGGGAGCTATACCCCAACGTAAACCGATATTGATACGTTTTGTTAGAAAGATTAGACAAAGCATGATAATCGACTAAATTAAATTAGAGCCAATTCGGTTGAAAAAGTGTCGAAGCCCCTTAAAATTAGGAGGTTGGGCTGGGCTACCAAAACTCTTGGACCAATATTAATAATTTTTGGTAGAGAGATCTTATACTCAAAGATATCCCGAAATACCAAATGACAGCTGATTATGTTGAAAAACAATATTGATAATATTTGGTAGAGATTTTTTCTATTCAATGGAAATCCCTTATATCAAATGCAGACCAATTCAATTGAAAAACGTCGGGGATTTTTTAATTAATGTTACCTGAAGTCTATTAAACGTGTATTTTTACAAGAACATATTTCAAGGTCTACAAGAGGAGGAGATTTTTTAATTATTGTTCCTGAAGTCCATAAGATGTGGTTTTTGTAAAAATAATTTATTCCAAGACCCACATAAAGACATGGAATTTTTAAATAATTTTTTTCTGAGGTCCACATAAGATGTGGATTCAGTAGTGTTGGCGGGTTTTTTTACCATTTGTTTTCAGGCTGAAGTCCAGTTTGTTGTTTTTATAAAAAAACAACTATTTATTAGTGGGGAATGTACGGCATTGTTTGCCGAGGGGTAAGGCAGGGAAGACTATAGTTTCGGATCATGCCACTGGTCCTCATCAGTTCCCTTAGTTTGTTGTTGGGATATTCTCCCCAGAAGCTATTGCTTCTATACAAAAAACCTTTCATACCCAAATTTTTAAATAATTTGAACCTCACTTCGAGGTTAACAAGGCATTTACAAACAATACCACAAAAAAAAAGATGTGGATTCTATAAATAATTTTTTCTGAGATCTACAGAATTTTATAAGTAATTGTATCTAAACACCATATTAGACTTGGATTAGCCGATTAGGTTGAACAACGTGCCCAAACTCCCCAAAGTAACGAATATTAAAAGGGTTTTCATTATATGGGGGCCTACTCAAAAAAGTGGACCGATATATCCCATTATCAATACGAAACATCCTAGGAGTAGTAGCGATGTAAGTGCAGAATTTTAAATTCTTCTTTGTCCCGTCATCCTTTTAATTCCATTCGATTAAGTTCGCTGTCAATTTTACTTAATACTTTAGCTTTTTATTCCTCCTTCTTCTCTTCCCCTTTTTGGCAATGTCATTGATGATTTTCAGCAATCCATGTTATTTTAATAACGTCAATATCCTTTACCAGGGTATTGAGTTTATTTTAATTTTTTTGGCGCAGAACTCTGTTGAAGTAGTCGTGGTCATCAATGTTTCATTCATCCATCTCAACGCCTATCAGCTGGAACAAAAATCCTTTCACTAGATTTGCGTGTTTAATTTGTTGTTGTTGCCTGGCTTTCTCTTCGAATTATAGCGTGGGAGAAATATAGCCAGAGAGATTTAATTAAAATTACATTTTGACACCATGACAACCGCCTGTGGTGAAGCAGGCAAAAATTAAAGCTGTGTTCCAATATTTCCTTCCACTTGACAGTAACACCTTTTCGATGAAAATAGCCAAAAACCGAAAAATGAATGGCGCCCAACATGGGGCTCCATGGGATAATAATGAGGCTTAACATCACTCTTTGCAAAATTTACCTGGGCGGTATTTTAATCCTCTAATTTAATTATTTTATTATTTAGTTGTTTTTGCCGTGATTGTTGTTTTTGTTCTTGTTGGTTTAGCTACTTACCCCTCAATATTTTCTTGTCATGACGATGGCCATGACATCGAAATCCTTGACAGCCACGTTTCTGCAATAATGTTGGACAATGCTTGCCACCGTTTTGTGCCGGCTGTAGAACTTTGCGTGACCGAGTCATAACACCCGCACCACAGGATGCATTACATTCGCTCCATTGGCCCCAATCGCTGACTTGGCAGTCCAGTACTAAGGATGATGGAAAGAAAAAGAGAGAGGAAGAGAGAAAAACAACATTTATAAGAAAAATATTCAAAGTGTGGGTAAGTGCAATAAAATGTAATTAAGTGTTTTAGATATATGTTATAGTAAGTGGTTCTCAAAAGAGGTATTTTAGTGGACACATTTTTAAATCTAAACCACCTCGAACATATTTCAAATTCCAATTATTTTTATTTAGCATTGCTATTCATACCACCCATAATAGTCGGAATGATAAAGCTCTGACTTGTGGCAAATACCCAGAAATTAACCAAATGCATGTTCAATTATGCACTCCGAAATCCTTGGATTTATTGTATGCTGGCATTTCCACGGCGATAATGATATGCCGTGCTCGAGGCAGGAAAACTAAATACCCACTGATTAAATTTTTCGTATCGAATGTACACCAGCATTTTGTGCGGATACTGAAATTATTTGCGAAAAAATTAATTATATGATAATGCAACAAAAGCAATATGAACAACAACAATTAAAGCGGAAAAGGATACATGCGTTCACGCAAGCCATTGGCACTTAGGCAGACATGCACGCACCATGGTTGGCGTGGTATGCACATTGGCAAGCATAATTCAAAATGACACTGTCGCATTTCAATGCATGCATATAGGCATATATGTGGCCCGTTGGAAGAGAATATGAGGTTAATATTTGTATATTAGGGTGCCTCAGAGGAAGGTTCTCGAAAATTAATTTTCACCACTATTGGAGATATATGTAGTCTTAACTGAATTGTGTGCCAGTCGGACAAATTTTGGGTCTTTAGTGAACAATTTACATTATATCGGACAAAAAAAAAATAGGAGCTATATCTAAATATGAACCGGACTCAGTGTGCTATACCAAATTTCGTGCACATTGAATGAAATATAGGCGCTTTGGTACACCATTTACATAAAATCCGACGAAAATGTGCATGTGAACTATATCTAAATCAGAACCGATTTTCTCGAAACATGACACACGTCACTCTGGACCTAATTCAATACCCTATGCTCATACGATGCCCTACACAACTGCCACGGAAATCTAACTTTCTGCGGATGTTTATTCCGAGTCTGGGTAATATTTCGTCATATTTGCCCCCTATTGCCCGATTAGAAGTCAACAGCACATCTACCTTACATTTTTGAATATTCAGTACAGCCCTTTTAATTACTTGTCCAGATTCCCTTTACGGTGGGTTGTGTTGTGATGTTCGGATTATATTCGATTCACACAAAAAGTTAAGTTTTCAGTCCATTTCATCCCAAAATTTTAATAACTTGACCATAGCTGCCACTTCATGTAAAATTTCAAAGCGATCAGCGCTATATTTCTGTCCTCTAATGTGGTAATGGGTTACTTATTAATATCTGAATACGTAGACACCTGAAAATATTTGAGTGTAACTCCCACATCCGAGTACATACAACAATTTGGTATCAGTGTAAAGGTCAACCATTTCTCTTGGATAGACTATCAACTTCTCGGGTCTATGTCCTTCAGGAGTAAATATATACGCCATGGAATTCAAATTTTGACATTTTTCATAGGGTCCATTTGACCCGCTAAATATTGATCGAATTTTATCAAAATTTCGTGATGTTCGGGCCATAATTTCGGCCTCTGGAGCGACCAGAAAAACCGAAAAAATTAACTATTTGGTCCATTTCATCCCCAAAATATTAACCGATCTTGACCAAAAACAATAGGGGTGTTCATTGGGCAAATCCCATCCTACATGCAAAATTTCGTGAAGAAATTATAATGGCAGATGGACAGACAGACACACATGTCTAGATCGGATTATTTTTTTAATAATCCGCGCCTACTAGTAGGCCATGGAAATTTAATTTAAAAAAAATCCACGCCTAATTGTGTGCAATGAAAAACCAGTAAGGAAAGTAGTAAAGTCGGACGGGGCCGACTATATGATACCCTTCACCACTTTGAGTATATTAAACAGATGAATCCTAACAGAGGTCGCATTTTTAAAGGAGCAGTAAAATGAAATTGGAACCATAAACACGTCATTCTGCAACCGATAATAAATTGTTCATTTGGTCAGATATAGAAGCTATATCTAAATCTGAACCGATTTCAGGAAACTTAACACACATGATTCTAGACCTAATTTGTTACGCTGTGCCAAATTTCGTGCAAATCGAATGATATATAGGGACTTTGGTGCACCATTTACATTAAATCTGACGAAAGTATATGTGGGAGCTATATATAAATCTGAACCGATTTTTAGGAAACTTTACACACATCATTCTAGACCTAATTTGCTACGCTGTGCCAAATTTCATGCTTAAATCGACTCAAAAAGTGATTCTATGCATATTCTCAAAAGGAACCATGGGTCTATCTCGATTATTTTTGCATGTTACAAACATATGCACAAAAACATAATACCCTGTACCAGAAAAAAGAATTTGGTTCAAGAACCTCATAACCTGGGGGCTACCAGAAAAAATTGACCAATATTTATAATTTATAGTGGAGTAATTTGGTACCCAATAAGAACCCAAGAACGAGCTCAAAAACCCGAAAATACCGAAAATTGGGGGTGCCCTTATATGGGGGCTTTCCGAAAAAATGGACCTTTATTTATAATGTTTGGTAGGGAGATTTGCTACCCAATAAGAACACAAAGTACCAAATTTCAGCGAATTCGGTCGAAAAATGCGATCAAAACCCCCAAAATACCGACAATTGGGGGTAATCTTATATGGGGGCTATACGAAAGAATTGACCTTTATTTATAATTTTTGGTAGGGAGATTTGCTACCCAATAAGAACTCAAAGTACAAAATTTCAGCGAATTCAGTTAAAAAACGCGCTCAAGAACCTCAAAATACCGAAAATTTGGGGGTACCCTTATATGGGGGCTATGCGAAAAAATGGACCGTTATTTATAATTTTTGGTAGGGAGATTTGCTACCCAATAAGAACACAAAGTACCAAATTTCAGAGAATTCGGTCGGAAAATGCGATCAAAACCCCCAAAATACCGAAAATTGGGGGTAATCTTATATGGGGGCTATCCGAAAAAATGGACCTTTATTTATAATTTCTGGTAGAGAGATTTGCTACCCAATAAGAATTCAAAATACCAAATTTCAGCGAATTCAGTTAAAAAACGCGCTCAAGAACCTCAAAATACCGAAAATTTTGGGGTACCCTTATATGGGAGCTATGCCTAAACGTGGACCGATTTTCTCCAATTTCAATAAGGATCGTCCTTGGGGCAATTAAGTGACCTGTGTCAAATTTCATCCAAATCGGATCATAAATGCGACCTGTACTTTGTTAACAAAAATACATGGACGGACGGACAGACGGACATGCATAAATCGACTCAGAAAGTGATTCTATGCATATTCTCAAAAGGAACCATGGGTCTATCTCGATTATTTTTGCCTGTTACAAACATATGCACAAAGACATAATACCCTGTACCACAGTGTGGTGAAGGGTATAATTAATTTTTAAAATACCCGTCTTGGTTGAAAAATAGGGCCAGTTTGGCGTATGATAATTATTTTTATATTAATAGTAATAACTCATACGCCTTGTATGCCCCCTCAAATTAGTAGGAATCATATGCCTGCTGTATGAAATACTATATTTCATGTCATCCCATGTTTTTTGTATGCATGTGTGTGTGTGTTTGTGTGTCTCCCCCAACCACACACTCACATCAAAAACGTTTTGTGAAACTGTCTATAACAAATTCTCTCATAATTGTTTATGGATGCAGAAAGAGTGCATTATTTATAAACGTGGTCTTTTTTCCCTATCCTATGCTGATGACTAACATGCAATGGTTAGTTGTGCCAACATTGACATGTACAAATACTTATGCAGGCAAACACATGGTTACACACATGACGACATACATTTATGCGATTTTGTGGACATGCATAAACTGTTAAACACAGTTTGGTTACAGTGTGTTCATTTTGGGGGTCCTTTGATATGTCATGGTAAAGACGGAGGTTGGGCAAGCCTAGGGGAGCTATTATGAGTTCGTGATACAGAGGAAGGGAAAACTTTGCCACGTATGTAAATATTATGCAGCTACAGAGCTGGATGTCTTTAATATAGTGCTTAGTGTCAGAATTGTGTGGGTGGTGTTGTTTGTGATGTTAACTGGAATTTTTTCCTAAAGAGTTGCAAATTTTTGCACTTTTTTTTGTCGGATGGAAGTTGATGTCATATTAAAATGTAAACAACAAAAACAACAGCCAATATTTTTAAAGTTATTAAAGCAAAATATTTCCATGGGACCAATGATCGTATGAGTAATTATTTATTAATAATACTGATGCGTCATAAAAAATTATTATTAATCATACGCTGCCATGGAGAACACTTTTTGCTTGATGGAAAGAGAAAAAAAATAATAAAACCTATTAATTTTATTACCTTTGTAATCCGTTTTTTGCTATCTACGACAATTAATATTTCATAAGGTCTGATAAAATTACTATCAGACATGTCGCCAAATTGTTCGTAGTTTTCAATTGCGACACGTATACCAAAAAAAAAAAAAAAAAATCAATTGGCCGGAGGCCAATTCAATTAAAAGGTACATAACATAAATGTAAACCGGTAAGGAAAGTAGTAAAGTCGGACTAGCCGACTATACGATACCCTTCACCACTTTAGGTATATTCTCCTTTTCGATAAAATATTGATATGAAATTATATATGAGAACTTTGGTGTACCATTTCTATTAAATCGGACGAAAATATATGGAAGCTATATCTAAATCTGAACGAATCTTAGCATACATCATTGTAGACTCAATTAAGTACGCTATGCCAAATTTCGTGCATATCGAAAGATATTTAGTGACCTTGACGCACCATTTACTTTAAATCGGACGAAAATATATGGGAGCTATATCTAAATCAGAACTGATTTTCACGAAAACTAACACACATCATTCTAGACTTAATACAATATGCTGTCCCAAAGTGCATGTTTATTGATAGATTTATAGGGACTTTGGTGCACCATTTACCTTAAATCGGACGATTTTATATATGGGAGCTATATCTAAATTCCCGATTTTCTCGAAACTTGACACATGTCGTTCTAGACTCAATATAGTATATAAGGTGGATTGTGGATTAGTAATTTGGATTATTTTGCGGACTTTTTACAAATATTTTCATCAGGGAAAGAAATAGGCGTGGATTTTTTAAAAAATACTTTTACAAGTATTACCAAAGTCAATAACTAAGGTCACCCACCCCTTTACAATTTCAATTTTTCAAGATTTTCAATGCGCTGGTAATCAATACCAATGCTTGTTAAGATTTGTAACTTTTCACATATATATTTGAAGATTTACAAGAGAAGAAAAATAATTTAATAAAATTTTGAAAAGTCCTCATTTTTGATGGCGTGGAACATCGGAATCCGAAAATTGCAACGATGTTCGAAAGAGTACATGTCTAGCTCTCGTCTGAACTAGGATTATTGACTTCGCTCTAAAATTGACAAAATGGCGCAACTTTGAAAAAATATTTTTGGAAAATCGTCGATTTTTGCCCAAAAACCAAGTTAAAAAATAAGGAAGATCTTCACCGATTGTTAAGAGAAAGACGCGTTTAAAGTTTGAGAAGCCCTTCAGCCGTCACTTGATGCTGACACAATAAATCGGCTATATCTTCAAGAGTGCTTGATATTTTCACTTAAAATTTTGTAACGACATTCTTGAATTAGTGCAGATTTTTTATTCAAATAGTACCTAAAGCAATGAGTTTTAAAAAATATTTCTTCGGCGTTTATAAACGGCCGACGACTTTTGTAATTATTCTTTTACAGAAATATCCTAAATATTCGTGTATGGTACCTAACTATTTATTAGCTGTTCTGATTTCAAATTTTCTATTTTTATGTATATATACACATATGTATATATTGCCGCTTGTTGCAAAATCAAACAATAGAAAATTATAACCAACTCCAACACCAATTCGTGTCTGAATTTTTTATCCTGCAAAATGTTTATCGAGGGTGTATAAAAAACATGTTCGAGCTGTCGTATTGGGCAACAACAACAACAGTAACACACGCGATAACAAAAACACCAACAACAACTATGTTGACTAAAGTGGAAAACAATGGCACAAAATAAAGCAGTTCGTTGGAAAAACAAGAGCAAAAAGTAGGAAAATGTTTAAAAACAAGTGCTTGATAGTAACTCTGTATACCCTTCACCACAGTGTGGTATATATATATATATATACAGATATTATGTCATTGTGCTATGTTTGTAACAGGCAAAAATAATCGAGATAGACCCATGGTTCCTTTTGGCAATATGCATAGAATCACTTTCTGAGTCGACATATGCATGTCCGTCTGTCTGTCCGTCCGTACATGTATATTGGCTAACAAAGTACAGGTCGCATTTATGATCCGATTTGGATGAAATATGGCACAGGTCATTTAATTGGCCCAAAGACGAACCCTATTGAAAATGGGTTCGGTTCAGATTTAGATATAGTTCCCATACATATTTTCGTCCGATTTAATGTAAATGGTGCATCAAAGTCCTTCCATATCTTTCGATTTGCACGAAATTTGATATAGAGTAATGAATTAGGTCTCGAATGATGTGTGTTAGATTTCGAGAAAATCGGTTCAGATTTATATATAGCTCCCATATATATTTTCGTCCGATTTAAGTTAAATGGAGCACCATAGTTCCAAAATATCGTTTGATTTGCACGAAATTTGGCATCAAGCCGTATAAGTTTTATTATATTGCGGAGAAAAATAAAACAAAAGAAGTCGGTTAAGAAATGGATGACTTATACACATTGTATAAATATAAAAAATATTTTTGTAAGTCTTATATATTGGCGCGAATGTTTAAAAATATTTTTCTAAATTTAAAAAATTTTCCAGGACTATTGATGTATGGTACCCAACGACTTATTAGCTGTTCTGATTCTGCATTTTTTTGGTGTATACACACAACAGAACATTTTAACCAACACCAATTCGTGTCTGAATTTTTTCTCGTGCAAAATGTTTATCGAGAGTTTATAAAAAACATGCTGCTGTTTTGAGGAATTACAACAAAAGTACAACACACGATAACAAAAGCACCAAGAACGACTATGTAGACTAAAGCAGTGACACAAAATAAAGCAGTTCGTTGGAAACACAAGAATAAAAACGTAGGAACATGCTTCAACAAACAAATGCCTGGAAGTAACTCTTTTTGTGCCAGTTGTTGGAAGTTTTTTTGTAGAAAAATAAAATTGCTGAAACTGTTGCCATTTAAGAGAAACAAAATCTTGAAATAACAATAGAAACTGTTATACGTACATTGGCAAAAACAGATTTGGTAATAAAGAAAATGGGAAGCCGTTTGAATGGAAACAAAAAATTTCGAAAGATCTATGTCAATAGTAGAACATAGAATATTCTCCAAAAACTCAAGAAAAATATTTTTTTAAAAAACTCACACCTTTCCTTGCGACTGTTATTGCAAAAATAAGATTTTATTGCCTGGTTGCGTATACGCAACGTCAACACGTATACGCTCCAATGCACGACTAATCGTATGCATTGTAAAAATTAATTTTAAAAATCCACGGCTGTGTATATTTTTCAGCAAAATATTGTTAAACCAGTGAGCGGAGCAGTATAGTCGGACGGGGCCGACCATACGATACCCAACACAATTTCCATGAAAATCTAACATTCTGTGCTTCTGAGATTTTGCAATATTTCGCGATATTTGCACACTATTGGCTGACTAATAATCAGTGGGTTGTGTTGTGATGTTCGGCTTTCGACTCGAAAAGTACAAATAATTAAGTTTTCGGTCCACTTCATTATCTGAACATCACCAAACATTTTAGACGTTATCCTTGACCATACCTGGAACCACATGGAACATTTCAAAGCGATCAGCGCTATATTTCCGCCCTCAAGTGTGGTAATAGGTTACTAAATAATATATGAGTACGTAAGCACCTGTAAATATTTAAGTGTAACTCCCGCATCCGAGTACTTACGACAATATAATTGGTATCAATTTAAAGGTCAACCACTCCTCTTGGATATACTGTTAACTTCTCGGGTATATATCCTTCAGTGGTAAATATATACTCTATAGATTACAAATTTTGTCATTTTCACGCAAAAGTTAGGGTCCATTTGACCCTCTAAATATTGACCGATCTTTATGAAAACAGGCATGCTTATTCTTTGCCCCAATCCCCTTTTCCATGCAAAAATTCACGATGTTTGGGCCATAATTGCGGCCTCTGGAGCCACCAGAAAAACCAACAAAAAAAGTATTTGGTCCAAACAAAAGTGGCTTTCATTGGCCAAAACCTATCCTGCATGCAAAATTTCGTGAAGATTGGTCCATAAATGTGGCCTGTATGATAACCTTAACCATTTTGGGTATTCTTCATATGTGTCCTAACAGACGTCGCGTTTTTATTATATATCTATATCTGAACCGATTTGATGGAAACTAGCGAGAGACAAATTTATATTTCTTCAGTACTCTGTGTCAATCGGCCTAGCTATGGATCTTTTCACGAAGCTTAGCAACATCATTTTAGAATAAATTCATTCCCCTATACCAAAATGCGTGCAAATCTAAAGGTATATAGGGACTTTGGTACACCATTTACCTTAAATCGGACGAAAAAAAAATATATATATATGGGAGCTATATCTAAATCTTAACCGATTTTCACGAAACTTGGCACACGTCATTCTAGACTTAATTCAGTACACCATGACAAATTTCGTGGAAATTTACCATAAATCGGACAAAACTATATATGGGAGCTATATCTAAATCTGAACCGATTTTCACGAATCTTAACACACATCATTCTGGACCTAATTCAGTACCTTATGCCAAATTTCGTGCAAATCGAAAGATATATGGGGACTTTGGTACACTATTTACATTAAATCTGACGAAAATATATATGAAGGTTATATCTCAATCAGAACCGATTTTCTTGAATTTTAATAGGGTTCGTCCTTGAGCCAAATAAGTGGCTTGTGCAAATTTAATCCAAATCAGATCATAAATACGATCTGTACTATGTTTACAATTTAACATCTACAGACGGACAGACGGACGCACATGCATAAATCGACTCAGAAAGTGATTCTATGCATATTCTGGTTTCCTTTTGCCTCTAACAAACATATGCACAAAGACGTAATACCCTGTACCGCAGTGTGGTGAAGGGTACAAAAAAAGTCCGCGACTTTCCTTATAGCTTTTATTCCTAGACTATATATAACATCAACATGTATGCGCACCAATACACGCCTAATCGTAAGCATTGGAAAATTAATTTAAAAAAACACGCAACAGTATGGTGTGGTATTTTTAAAAAATTAAAGCCTTTGAATAGTCTTAAAAAAAATCCATGACGGTGTATAGTCTTCGAGAAAACATTTTTAAAAATTAGCCTAAGGATAGTCTTTATAAAAATAATTTTAAAAACATAAGGTTGAGGATAGCCTTGGAAAAATTAATTTGAAACAATCAAGGCTGCGGACAGTCATTGAAATATTAATTTAAAAAAGCGATGCCGCTTACATATAAAGTAAAAAATATTTCCCTGTGTCACCTTGGCCTTTAAATTGTGAAAATATTTTTTTCATTTTCTCTTGGATCCACTAAGCGTATACTGTCTAATAAATTATTATTTCCATCACGTATACGCTCCATTGTCTCGGTAATGTCAAAACAAATTTTGTTGTTTTTTTTCGGCTGTGAATTTTAACCTCTGTTCTGTCTCAGATTTTTTCTGCCATTGCATCTCTTTCATTAGTTTTATTGTTATTTAAAACTAAAAGTATATTTTTTTGTTATTGCTGCTGTTAACGTTTCACGGTCCAATTGACACACACAGCATGTTTGGGGGCGTTGCGCGCCCTTCAAACATCCATGAAAACTGCAAACACTTCGGGAATAGCATCGAATGCCCCTAGTGATGGAACTAACAGTGCATTTAAAGAGCGAACATGGGGGGTACTTGTTTTGTTGCTGCACACGAGTTGTGGGTTGAAACTGCTTCGCTCTACCCCACCCTCGTCTGCTCTGCTCTGGGTCCTTTTATTTGAAGTGCCTTTGTTGTGAATTTAACACATCACCGCGTTTTGAGTAAACACCGAAATCATTGTGTCGAAGGGGATGAGGTTAGTGAGAGAGTGAGTGGATGCATTGTTCGAAGTGTAGCAGCAAAAACCGCAATAACATCTATGTCCTTGACATAAACACCGAGGCGATAACTGGCATTTTAGTGAACATGAAATGGCAGAGCGTAATATAGATTTTTCGAAAATAGAAAAATTGTGCTGGACCAAGTCGTTTCATGAACTTCACTGAGGCTATTTAACCTGGCCCTGCTAGAACATTTCAAAGAATCATGATTTTTGATTGCGTTGAAAAAAAATACCTCAACATATCCGTTCCCTAGAATGTCATGATTGTTTCCTGTATTTGTATTGTTTTTTTTTCATTTCGTGCAACGAATTGACTTAAACTCTTCAAACCACCTCCACTTCTCAAACCCGAAAATACTCAGCTTTCACGTAGTATTTACCATCATTGCAGAGCAGTGCATTAAATTGCCAGCACACATACGTACAAAGAACAAAACTTGAGGCAATTTCCGTTTGATCCTTTGTTCTGCAACAAAGTGTGGTAACATCGACAACAATGTATTTTTTCGTAAATGCAGCAAATTGTCACACAGAAAAATTTGAGAACATCTTCAGGCAATCAATTGAACAAAAACAAACCAATGGAATTCTAAATGAGAACATGAAGGAAGCTTCAGATGCCGGAATTATGGCCCAAACTTCGCAAACTTTACATGGAGTAGGGGATCGGGCGAAAGAATAAGCATGCCTGTTTTGATAAAGATCGGTCAATATTTAGCACGTCAAATGGACCCTGGCTTTTGTGTGAAAAATGACAAAATGTGTATTCTATAGCGCATATATTTCCTTCTGAAGGACGTAGACCCGGAAAGTTGATAGTATATCTAAGAGGATTGTGTGACTTTTAAATTGGAACCAATTATATTAACGTATGTACTCGGATGTGGGAGTAACACTTAAATATTTACAGGTGCTTACGTATTCATATATTATTTAGTAATCCATTACCACATTGGAGGGCGGAAATATAGCGCCGATCGCTTTGAAATTGTCCATGAGGATCCAGGTATGGTCAAGGACAACGCCTATAATTTTTGGTGATGATCAGATAATAATTTTGGGATAAATTGGACCGAAATTTTTTTTTTGTGTCGATCTATAGGCCACAATTGAAAGACGAACTTTATTTGTTGACCTCTAGTCGGTCAAGAGGGAGTAAATATCGCGAAATATTACCCCAGCTTTGAATATAGAAACACAGAAAGTTAGATTTTCATAGAAGTTGTGTAGGGTATCATAAGGTCTGCCCCGTCCGAATATACTGCTCCGCTCACTGGTTTAAAATTAACTTTTCATTGCCTAGTCCAAGAGTTATGTTTTAGATTTTTTGTAAAACATTTAATTATTTATTATTAAATAAAACACTTTTTGAAAAGATAATTTTTAATTCAATTTTTTATTTTTTTAAATTACACACAATTTTCAAGGTTACGGATGAATGTAAATGATACTAACTCAACTAATCTTGATTGATGATTAAAAACTTAAAACAAAATACATCTCATTATATTAAAATTAGATAATGTAATTATTAATCTCATTGAGAGGAAAGCAAATAACAACAACAAAAATAAAGTGGGAGTGAGTGGGAGAATATTGTAGAGTGAGAGAATGATTATTAAATAAGAAAGAGCGAGAGCGAGAGAACGTTTTATTAAAAGAGAGGAATTAAAGATCTAAGAGAAATGTTTAGATAATTAGAGTTAAGATGTTAAGGAAGAGGTATTGTTGTATGTAGGCGAATGTGACTCCCCCATCCCTTGTTATAACATTCCCCCTGGAATGTAGATAATAAATAAGGAACAATTTATTTGGTATATTAAATAATATGTCTTAAAAGCTAAAACTTAAATTCTGTTTACAATATTTGATTAGATTTCAATAAAAAAGTAATACATTTTGATTTCAAAATTATTAAATAAGTTCATAATTACGTTATTGTTTTTTTGGTTGAATAATTTCTTCCAGTAATTTTTCTATCAAACTTTACATCTTTAATTTCATTTTGGTATTTATATTTTCTTTTTACAATATTTCTATCTCTTTTACAACCTTTTTCGTCTACAAAATTATGTTTACCTTTTTCTTTTACTTCTTTTATTATGTACTTTGGTTTACTTTTAATATTTTGAAAACCTAGATTTTTAACAAATTCTTTATCACAAAATTTCTGGCAATCAATTCTATTTTCATTCAATTTCTGTGTTCTTTTCATCTTTTCATTAACGATTTTATTATGCATATTTGTCCAAATGGCTTTATCACATTTATTGTGTAGTAAATTATTAGGTTTTTCTCCTGTAGCTGAGTGTTTAGAATTATTGTAAATTTCTACTGCTTTGTATGCCATAGCTTTATCATCCAAATCACTGTCCTTAGAATCTAATTTAAATAAACGAATGTGTTCATTTAACGTTAAGTGGAACCTTTCAATATCTGAATTTCCAGTATGTGTATTTGGGGATGTAAAATGATATTCTATACTTTCTTTATTAAAATAGTCCCTTATAAATGCTGAGTTAAATTCATTATCAGCTATAATTTTGCGTGGTTTCCCCATTGTAGCAAATCGCTCTCTTAATTTTTCAACAATTGTTATTGAGTTTTTATCATTTAAATGATGTATAGTTACATGTTTTGTTAATTTATCTATACAGGTCAAAAATGTTAATGTTTTATTTAAAAACCATATATCAATATGAATTATTTCATTAGAAGTAGTGGGTGTTTCTGTGATACAAAACTTGGGTTTTATGGGTTGTCTATCATACTTACACATATTGCAAATTACGCAATTATTTATGAACTTATGAATTCTGTTTTAAGATTGGGGTAATAAATTATATTTTTCAAATCACTGTATGTTTCTTGAATGCCTCTATGATTTTTTTCCTTGTGGTATTTATCAATAATATCGTATAAAATATCTTTTTCAAATATATCTTCCAGAAATTTAGAACATTTTAAAACTGTCATATTCTTTATGTTAGAAAAATAGTTTACTATAATGTTTTGTAATTGTTTAAAAATTTCAAAATCTTCACAAAACAGTCCGAGTTTACCCTTGATTGGCAATATGTCGCGTAACATCAGTAGTACAGTTTTTTCATTAAATTCTTTTATAGTTATAGTAAATCTAATCTTATTATCAAAAATTCTATTCTTTGTATATTTATTTTTACTACCTAGTTCAACAACAATTTGATTTCTAAAAATATTTAATGGTAATTCACTAAAATGTATATGATCATTTAGGTCTTCAATACCACTATGTATGGTGGCTAAATCCGATTTTATATCATCATTTTCATCTGCATTTTCAAACTTGTTTACTTCTAAACGACTGAGAAAGTCAGCAACATGATTCGTTTTACCCTTAATATACTCTATGTCAAAATCGAACTCATTTAATTTTATTTTCCATCTCTGCAATTTCATATTAGGTTCTTTGAGTGAGTTAAGCCAAATAAGAGGTCTGTGATCAGTCTGAATTTTAAATTTTCTTCCAAACAAATAGGGTCTAAAATATGTTGTTGCCCATATTATAGCTAACAATTCCTTTTCAATCGTGCTATAATTGCATTCATGTTTATTCAAAGTTCGAGAACTATATGCAATGGGGTGACCATTTTGGGACAAAACTGCTCCCAATGCAGCATTACTTGCGTCTGTTGTCAATACGAACGTTTTATCCCAATCTGGATACGCTAAAACTGGACTTTGGGAAACAAGTGTCTTCAGTTTATTGAATGAATCTATATAGTATGGGTTGTGTACATCAATTTTAGCGCCTTTCTTCAAACATTTTATCATAGGTAATGCAATTTTTCCATAATCTTTTATAAATTTTCTGTAAAAACCTGTTAGCCCTAGAAAAGAACGTACATTTTTTATAGTTTTGGGAATGGGTACTTTTTGTATAGCTTCTATTTTTGCTGGGTTGGGTTTTATTCCGTCTGGGGTAATAATATGGCCTAAATACTCGGATTCCCTCTTGAAAAAATTGCATTTATCAATTTGTACCTTCAGATTATATTCTGATAATCGTTTAAAAATTTTTCTTAGGGAGTCAATATGCTCTTGCAATGATGTAGAAAACACAAGGATGTCGTCAAGGTATACTACACAAATATTATTAATATAGTCGTGTAAAACCTCATTCATCATTCTTTGAAAGGATGCTGGTGCATTTTTCAAGCCAAATGGCATACGGGTAAATTCATAATGACCAGTATGAGTGGAGAATGCTGTTTTATGCACATCATCAGGGTGAATGGGTATTTGGTGAAAGCCTTTAGCTAAATCTAATGTAGAAAAATATAAACATTTTCCTAATTTTGAAAACAAATCGTCCATATTTGGCATAGGAAATTTGTCACTTACAGTAACTTCATTAATTTTTCTATAATCAACTACGACTCTCCATTTCTGTTCTCCTGAATTATCCATTTTTTTGGGAACTACCCATATAGGAGCATTGTAGGGACTCGTTGATTTTTTAATAATGCCAGAATTTAGCATCTCTTTAACTTGCTTCTCAACTTCAGTTTTATGGATTTCTGGAAAACGATAAGTTCTTGAATATACAGGTATATCATTTGTAGTGTTTATTCTATGTTTATATTTACATACAGCTGTTAAATTGTCTCCTTCAATGTAAAATGTTTTATTAAATTCTTTAATAATTTTCAATAACTTAGATATTTCTTCTTCATTTAAATGGTCAATTTGTAATCTATCTATTAAATTGCCTATGTCCGGTTTATGAAAATTAATATCTATTACATCAAAATATATATCATTTACATCTAATTGTTTATTATTTCCTATGTCGAATAACAATGGCAATTCAGTATGATGTGTTATTAACTTATTTTCTTCTAAGTCAATCTTAATTTGTAATGGCCTTAATACATTACAACCTAATATACCATCATAGTCGCCACTTATGTCACATTCTAACAACTCTATCGTTGCTTCTGGTATATTAAATTCTTTAAAAAATGGTATTCTGATTTTAGTTGTAGAAATTGATTTTGAGTTAATAGTATTTAGTATTATAGGTTTTTCTAATTCTGTGCGAAATGATTGATGATACAATCCTTTCTTTATTAGTGACGTCGCTGCGCCTGTATCTACTAAAAGTTTTATTGGGATCGAACTAGTCCTTATAATTAAATAGGGTAGCGATCGTTGGCTGGTGATTGAAAATTTGAATGTCCAACAACCCCTACTTCCATAGGAATCGGACTATCATTATTAACATTATTATTGTTTCTATATATTTGATTTGAATTCTGTTGTGGGGGGTAGTTTATATTTTGATTATGGTATGGTTGAACTTGTTTATTGTCGTTATGAAAATTATTGGAAACATTACTTTGATTGTTAAAATTTCGAATTTGATTTGAATACTGTTGTGGGGGGTAGTTTAAATTTTGATTATGAAATGGTTGAACTTGTCTATTGCCGTTATGAAAATTATTGGAAATATTACTTTGATTGTTAAAATTTCGAATTTGATGATTTATATATTTACCGGAATTATCGTGTTTTTGTACTGCAGTATTTTGTGATGAAGAATTATTGTTGTTATAATATCTATTGTGATTACTATTTTGTTGATAATTTAAATTATTGTTATATTTATAATTATTGTTTTGTCTATTATTATTAGAATAATTTTGGTCATATTTATATGAAAAAGGTTGCATATGAGAATTGTATTTTGTACTATTGTTTACCTTTTTATAAAAATATTCAGTTTCGATTAATATTTCTTTCGCTTTTAAAAGACTATCTGGATTCCTAGCATTTAATATTAGTTTTGCCTCAGCAGGTAGTTTATTAATAAAAATTCTTAAAACCATCTTTTCGTTATTGGTGCATGTGTACCATTGATCACTGCTATCTGATGTAGCTCTTAAATTTAATCTGGTTAACAATGTTATTAATTGCTCATATAAATTATTAATACTCTCTCCCATCTCCAACATTTTAATTTTGTTAATAATGCTCTCAATACTCTCATTGATACAAAAATTAGCTTTTAAAACTCTCTTAATTTCGTCCCAAGTTGTTGGACTACTATTATTTATAAGAGCAATATTAGCACTATTAACAATCTTATGTCTAATTTTTAAATCGAACAATGCTATATTTTATTTTCTTTCTATTTTCTTCAAATTGGGGAGGGGGAATGGCGGTTTGGTGTAATATTCTGGTTGTTGATTATGTTTGTATTGTTGTTGGCTAATTGTTGTTGTTATGATTGCAATTTTTGTGATTCTGCATTGATGTTTAAATTCGTGGGGTGGGTAAACTTTTTTGGTGTGATGATGGGTGGTCTTTGGTCACGTACGCATGAAATTTTGCAACGTCTAATTTTTAAGTTTTGTTATGTCTTCAAAATTGTTGTTGTTTTTTTGTGTTAATTGGTTGATGATGTGGTGTTATTTGTTGTAACCAAAGTGTATTAAAACTGGAGTTCATAGAAGGTACAGTTTCGTATGAAATTTTTAGTTGTAATTTGTACATGAATATTTTGATATTTCGATTTAGTCTTTTCACAAATATGTTAATATCTAAAATAATAGCTTTTCACATACATTATGATTTTATGTAACATAAAATTTGATTTGATTTTTTTTTTTTAAATGGAATATTGTTCACAAGGTTTACTTTATCAAAATTATTTTTATACGATTTTCACTGTTTTTATGTTGATGGAAAAGATTTGATATTTTCCATTTATTTGGTTCGTAAACCGACTGCGCCAGTTATGTTTTAGATTTTTTGATAAAACATTTAATTATTTATTATAAAATAAAACACTTTTCAAAAGATAATTATACCCTTCACCACACTGTGGTACAGGGTATTATGTCTTTGTGCATATGTTTGTAACAGGCAAAAATAATCGAGATAGACCCATGGTTCCTTTTGAGAATATGCATAGAATCACTTTCTGAGTCGATTTATGCATGTCCGTCCGTCCGTCCGTCTGTCCGTCTGTCCGTCTGTCCGTCTGTCCGTCTGTAGATGTAAAATTGTAAACAAAGTACAGGTCGCATTTATGATCCGAATTGGATGAAATTTGGCACAGCTCATTTGTTTGGCACAAGGACGAACCCTATTGAAATTGGAAAAAATCGGTTCAGATTTAGATATAGCTCCCGTATATATTTTCGTCCGATTTTATGTAAATGGTGTACCAAAGCCCCTATATATCTTTCGATTTGCACGAAAATTGGCACAGCGTAATGAATTAGGTCTAGAATGATGTGTGTAAAATTTCATAAAAATCGGTTCAGATTTAGATATAGCTCCCATATATATCTTCGTCCGATTTAAGGTAAATGGTGTACCAAAGTCCCTATATATCTTTCGATTTGCATGAAATTTGGCACAGCGTAATGAATAAGGTCTAGACTGATGTATGCCAAGTTTCGTGAAAATCGGTTCAGATTTAGATATAGCTCCCATATATATCTTCGTCCGATTTAAGGTAAATGGTGTACCAAAGTCCCTATATACCATTCGATTTGCACGAAATTTGGCATAGCGTACTGAATTAAGTCTATAACAATGTGTGTTAAATTTCATAAAAATCGGTTCAGATTTACATATAGCTCCCCTATATATTTTCGACCGATTTAATGTAAATGGTGTACCAAAGCCCCTATATATCTTTCGATTTGCACGAAATTTGGCACAGCGTAATGAATAAGGTCTAGAATGATGTATGCCAAGTTTCGTGAAAATCGGTTCAGATTTAGATATAGCTCCCATATATATCTTCGTCCGATTTAAGGTAAATTGTGTACCAAAGCCCCTATATATCTTTCGATTTGCACGAAATTTGGCACAGCGTAATGAATGAGGTCTAGAATGATGTGTGTAAAATTTCATAAAAATCGGTTCAGATTTAGATATAGCTCCCATATATATCTTCGTCCGATTTAAGGTAAATTGTGTACCAAAGCCCCTATATATCTTTCGATTTGCACGAAATTTGGCACAGCGTAATGAATAAGGCCCAGACTGATGTATGCCAAGTTTCGTGAAAATCGGTTCAGAGTTAGATATAGCTCCCATATATATCTTCGTCCGATTTAAGGTAAATTGTGTACCAAAGCCCCTATATATCTTTCGATTTGCACGAAATTTGGCACAGCGTAATGAATGAGGTCTAGAATGATGTATGCTAATTTTCGTGAAAATCGGTTCAGATTCAGATATAGCTTCCATATATATTTTCGTCCGATTTAAGGTAAATTGTGTACAAAAGTTCCTATATATCTTTCGATTTGCACGAAATTTGGCATAGCGTACTAAATTAAGTTTAGAATGATGTGTGCAAAGTTTCGTGGCAATCAGTAGAAATTTAGATTTAGCTCCCATATATAGCTTCGCCCGATTTTAGGTAAATAGTCCACTAAAGTCCCTGGAAATCTTTTTGTATAGCGTACTGAATTAAGTCTAGAATGATGTAAGCAAAGTTTCGCGACAATCGGTCCAGATTTAGATGTAGCTCCCATATATATTTTCATCCGATTTAAGGTAATTGGTGTACCAAAGACCCTATATATCTTTCGATTTGCACGAAATTGGGCATAGTGTACTGACATTTGAAACTGTAATAATTTGTGCTAAGTTTCATGAAAATCGGTTCAGATTTAGATATAGCTCCCATATATATTTTCGCCCGATTGTAGGTAATTGGTGCACCAAAGTCCCTGGAAATCTTTTCATTTGCACGAATTTTGGCATAGCGTACTGAATTAAGTCTAGAATGATGTTGCAAAGTTTCGTGAAAATCGGTTCAGATTTAGATATAGCTCCCATATATATTTTCGTCCGATTTTATGTAATTGGTGCACCAAAGTCCCTATATATCTTTCGATTTGCACGAATTTTGGTATAGGGAACGTTGGTCAGCTAAGTACTTCGCGTTGTTACAAGAGACATTTGGGTTTGAAAGGTTTTTTGTATAGAAGCAATAGCTTCTGGGGAGAATATCCCAACAGAAAACTAAGGGAACTGATGAGGATCAGTGGCGTGATCCGAAACTATAGTCTTCCCTGCCTTACCCCTCGGCAATCAATGCCATACATTCCTCACTAATAAATAGTTCTTTTTTATAAAAACAAAATACAAATGGTATCCCAAATAAACCGCCAACACTACTGAAGTACTGAATTAAGTCTAAAATGATGTTGCTAAGCTGGATACATATGTAGAATATACCCAAAGTGGTGAAGGGTATCATATAGTCGGCCCAGCCCGACTTTACTACTTTCCTTACTGGTTTTTAATTCATTTTTTTATTTTTTTTAAATTACACACAAATTTCAATGTTACGGATAAATGTCAATGATACTAACTCAACTAATCTTGATTGATGATTAAAAACTTAAAACAAAATACATCTCATTATATTAAAATTAGATAATGTAATTATTAATCTCATTGAGAGGAAAGCAAATAACAAGAACAAAAATAAAGTGGGAGTGAGTGGGAGAATATTGGGGAGTGAGAGAATGATTATTAACCAAAAAGAGTGAGAGCGAGAGAACGTTTGATTAAAAGAGAGGAATTAAAGATCTAAGAGAAATGTTTAGATAATTAGAGTTAAGATGTTAAGGAAGAGGTACTGTTGTATGTAGGCGAATGTGACTATAGGTCACTTATTCGGCCCAAGGACGAACCCTATTGAAATTGGAAAAATCGGTTCAGATTTATATATAGCTCCCATATATATTTTCGTCCGATTTAAGGTAAATGGTGCACCAAAGTACCTATATATGTTTCGATTTGCACGAAATGTGGCATAGCGTACTGAATTGAGACTAGAATAATGTGTGTAAATTTTCTTGAAAAACGGTTCAGATTTAGATATAGCCCCATACATATTTTCGTCCGATTTAATAAACATGGTGTACCAAAGTCCCTTCATATCTGATTTGAACGAAATTTGGCATAGCGTACTGAATAAAGTCTAAAATGATGTGTGTTAAGTTTCGTGAAAATCGGTTCAAATTTAGATATAGCTCCCATATGTTTTCGTCCGATTGTAGAAAAATAGTGCACCAAAGTTCCTTCATACCCTTCGGTTTGCACCAAATTTGGCACAACGTACTGAATTAAGCCTAGAACGATGTGTGCTATGTTTCGTGAAAGTCGATTCAGATTTAGATATAGCTCCCATATATATTTTCATCCGATTTTAGGAAAATAGTGCACCAAGGTTCCTTCATTTCCTTCGATTTGCACGGAATTTGGCATAGCGTACTGAATTGAGTGTGGAATGATGTGTGCTAATTTTCGTGAAAATCGGTTAAGATTTAGATATAGCTCCCATATATTTTCGTAAGATTGTAGAAAAATAGTGCACCAAAGTTCCTTCATACCCTTCGATTTGCACCAAATTTGGCACAACGTACTGAATTAAACCTAGAACGATGTGTGCTAAGTTTCGTGAAAATCGGTTCAGATTTAGATATGGCTCATATATATATATATATAAATATATATATACCCGATTTAAGGTAAATGGTTTACCAAAGTTAATAAATATCCTTCGATTTCCACGAAATTTGGCATCGCGTAATGAATTTAGTTTAGAATGATGTGTGCTAAGTTTCGTGAAAATCGGTTCAGATTTAGATATAGCTCCCACATATATTTTCGTCCGATTTTAGGTAAATGGTGCACCAAAGTCCCTACATATCCTTCAATTTGCACGAAATTTGGCATAGCGTACTAAACTAAGTCTAGCAGGAGGTGTGTAAAATTTCCTGAAAATCGGTTCAGATTTAGGTATAGCTCCCACATATATTTTCGTCTGGTTTAATGTCAATGTACACCAGCATTGCCAATTTAGCACTTTTAGTGCTAGATTTAGCACTTTTTACACTCGTTCAGCACCGAAAAATTGATTTAGCACCTTGCATCTTTTTTAGCACTTTTATTTTTTTCAGGGTTTTTTTAATGATGGGTATTTTGGGATTAAAAAAAAATTACGCCGTTTTAATTTTTGATTTTGATTTGATTTTCCCATGTTAAAAAAATGTCCGAACATATTTAATTAAGTAACATAGCCTTAAAGTTCGGCCGGTCCATGTCAATAATAGACCTAATTCGATTTTTTTAATTACAGCCACTTCGGTTCTTAAACTGTAAAATTACCCAAATAGGATGGAAACTTTTAATGGGAAATAGGTCTCAACATTGACCTATGTAGAACATTGTCCGCATAAATATGTTCTATCCTACAATAATGCGGCTAAAACCGTCAAAATATCAAATCTTGATCTAAATTGATAATTTTCTTTATTTTCCCAAAATGTACCGAAATGGTACCATTATATAGTACCTATAGTAGTATATGGTACGGTATACATTTTTTGTAGGATATTTTGCCATCCCCTTAGAATCAAAAGTATCAAATTATAGTTGATTCGGTTGAAATGCCAAAATGCTGAATAATGGGAGTACCGCTCTCTGGTGGCTACCCTGAAACATGGACCAACATTGATAATTTTTAGTACGAAGATTTTCTGCAAAATATAAATTGGAGCCATTGAAGCCTTCGTTTGAAAAACGTGCTCACAGGACCAAAATAATGTATAATCGAGGTATCGATCTATGGAGGCTAAACCGAAACATGTTCCAAATTGATAATTTTTAAAAATGATATTTATCACAAAAAGAGGTCTCTTCTAAAAATGAACCAATATTGATGATTTTTAGTAGGAAGAATTTCTACCCATGGAGAATGCAAAATACAAAAGATCTGCAAAATATGGAATATTGGCTACCCTAAAAATGACCGATATATCCTATTTTCAATACCAAACCTTCTTGGAGTAGTAGCAATGTATATGCACAATTTCAAATTCTGGGTGAATTCTAAATTGACATAGAATTTTATTCCGATTAAAAATAAATGGGGTCTCAGGAGAATATTTCCAGGTGATGGAAAAAATTTTAATATTTTAGGTAATATATATTTCATTATGTTGTATAAACACATTTCTCCCTATAAATTTTTAGCACTTTTATTTGGCACTTTTTAAAATTTTTTAGCACTTTCTAGCATTTTTTTAAACCAAATCTAGCATTTTTTATCAACAAAGTTTTGGCAACACTGCACACATGCAATTGAAACAACTGAGAACCCATTGATTGACACACACTGTGTGAGGAATATGTGAGAACCAAATGTTTGTACTCTCTGCCCAATCCTGATTTTTTCATAATTTTTTGCCATTGTCTTATATTATTATTTGAACTATAATTGTTATTGTCGTTGTAATTTATGTTTTTTTTCTGGCTAGGTTTAAAAAAAAACCGAAAATATGTATGTATGAGTGTTGAAAGGCTTGTCGGCCCAAACACTGACAATTATGATGATGATGCTGCTGTTGCTGCGACTGATATCGGTGATGTTGTGGCTGGCTGGTCGAGCCGCATCGTTACCGTTCCTCTTCCTCTCTCTCTCTCTCCTTCATTGTTTGTTGTATGCAACACTTTTGATTTTTATTTAATTTTTATTGTGGCATCCTTTTGGCAAATAAATATTTTTTTCATAAAGCAAATAACATCTCTTATAGCAGAGTGCAAACAAATTGTTTCATGCATTCTCCAGTAATTGAATGGGAGTGAGAGAGATACCGTACGATAGTCTCTGAATTTAATAATATGCCATGGCATTCAATGTGACTGGGCACTGAATACAAGCTCGGTTGCTTGTCGGCTACAATTGAAAGTGACATTGTATGTGAGTGCGTGTGTGTGTTTTTTGGTGTGTGCCTGTCGAATAAAAGTGTGAACATTCCATACACTCAAACATGCAAGACAATGCCGTTGTTGTTGATGATAATAAAGTGTGAGGCAAAATGTTCACAGGGGTAATAGTCGTTGTATGAACATCATAAGACAATTTTCGTACATTTATGATTAAATTTATTTCAGCAAAAGGAATAATAAAATAAAAATGTATAAATATAACAACATAGTTGTGTAGGGTATAAAAATGTGTAATAAAATTCACATAAACAAATGCATTTAATTTAATTAATTTTTAATTTTTGTTGTTAAATCACAATTTTATTTCACTTTTAAACATAAATATTGATGTCCTGGATTTTGTAAATATTTTTTTAAGGTTTTTATGAAGCCTGTATTTTTTAAAGAATAAATTTATGGCATATATGGAGGCGTAGATTTTTAAGAAAAATTTTTTCAAGGCCCACATGCGGAGTGGATTGTTTAAAAAATATTTTTTTTTCGATTAAGTGAGTCGATCTAGA
>NW_026881772.1:0-36486 GCF_032173495.1 Musca vetustissima
ATGCATTTAATTTTTAAAAGGCGGTGAATTATAAATCTTGCAATGGTCTAAAATTATTATTTTCACAAAAAAAATTCTTATTGTAAGTATAAATTTTAATTTGAAAATAAAAATTTTTAGGCCTTTGGTGTTGACTTCTACACAAAAATCCTTTTTAAACCAGTGACAGGATCAGTATAACAGGACAGGGCTGACTATCGATACCCTACCCAACTATGAAATGTTTCCCATTTGAGCCGGGGAAATGAAACCTGTTCATGATGTTTGAGGGATATACAAAGAACAGGTTTCAGAAAAAAGGATTTTATATTTTAGGTGAAGACAATCCTCACACAACAAACACATGCCACCGATAACCTCAACTCTTCATTAGCAAATATCCATTTTTAAATTTCCATTAACCTTTAGCATTTTCCCAAGAAAAATCGTGCACAATTTTCTTAATTTAAGATTTCTTTCAACATTTATGGAGAATAGAAAAAAACGGAGAAAACCCAAAGAAGACATTTGCTTTTCTTTAATCTAAAAATTATGAAACTTTAATTTATACAATGACAATAAAAGGACACCTCCCCTCCATCCCTCCCTCCCTCCGACACAGACATACACCTCAAGAATCTAAACTTAAGTGAGTACGCATTTGAGTCGTCATCATTGTATTTAGCATTAGAATCGTCATAGTCATCATCGGTAACGGCAGCGGCAGCAGCATCGTCATCATCATCATTATCCATCACACACAAAAAACAAGCATCTCTCAACTGTCAGGCAATTCTTCTCGACAAACATCACTCCATCACCATCTGGCCTCAGGGACTCATACATCCAACAATCTGTAGTTAGTTACCCCCTCAAGCAGAACGTAATTTTAAGGCTGGCAAATTTATGCTTGACTGCTGGCTATAAGGACTTGCTTGCCTCCTTGTTTGAATATATCAGGCGGGTATGTTTGTTGCTAGTTTCGTTTCGTTTTTTTATTTTCGTATTTCTTTTGATCGTTTTTTGGGTGTCTTCTTGTTCCAGCTTCGCTTGTTTTTTTGTCTGTACGTTTGTGTGTTACTTTAGCTTCTGGCAACAGCTGCAATTTTTCACCTGAGCAATCTTTCAAAATGAGCTATTAAGTAACTAACAAGGATTCCGATTTCATTTTGTTGTTATTTCGTATGTCTTTTTTTGTGTGTGTTCATTGTTCGGTTTGGGTTTTTTCTTCGCCATTCATATTCTTGGAAGATGAAGCATCTTAAATGACAAGATGGTGTGTGTGGGAGGGGAGGAAGTACCATCAACGGCACAGAAAATTAAGTATTTTAATGGTTACATTGGCTATGAAATGTAAAAAATTAAATTTGGTGAGGAGAGAGGGGTTTTGAATTGGAACTAATCAACAAAATCGTGGCTGAATAGGGCTTTCCTTAATAAAACTTCAATTCATCCTGGCTGAATGAGGTTTTCTATAGGAAAACTTCAATTCAGCCTGGCTGAATAAGGTTTTCTATAGGAAAACATCAATTCAGCCTGGCTGAATGAGGTTTTCTATAGGAAAACTTCAATTCAGCCTGGCTGAATGAGGTTTTCTATAGGAAAACTTCAATTCAGCCTGGCTGAATGAGGTTTTCTATAGGAAAACTTCAATTCAGCCTGGCTGAATGAGGTTTTCTATAGGAAAACTTCAATTCAGCCTGGCTGAATGAGGTTTTCTATAGGAAAACTTCAATTCAGCCTGGCTGAATGAGGTTTTCTATAGGAAAACTTCAATTCAGCCTGGCTGAATTGGGTTTTCCATAGGAAAACTTCAATTCAGCCTGGCTGAATGAGGTTTTCTATAGGAAAACTTCAATTCAGCCTGGCTGAATGAGGTTTTCTATAGGAAAACTTCAATTCAGCCTGGCTGAATGAGGTTTTCTATAGGAAAACTTCAATTCAGCCTGGCTGAATGAGGTTTTCTATAGGAAAACTTCAATTCAGCCTGGCTGAATGAGGTTTTCTATAGGAAAACTTCAATTCAGCCTGGCTGAATGAGGTTTTCTATAGGAAAACTTCAATTCAGCCTGGCTGAATGAGGTTTTCTATAGGAAAACTTCAATTCAGCCTGGCTGAATGAGGTTTTCTATAGGAAAACTTCAATTCAGCCTGGCTGAATGAGGTTTTCTATAGGAAAACTTCAATTCAGCCTGGCTGAATGAGGTTTTCTATAGGAAAACTTCAATTCAGCCTGGCTGAATGAGGTTTTCTATAGGAAAACTTCAATTCAGCCTGGCTGAATGAGGTTTTCTATAGGAAAACTTCAATTCAGCCTGGCTGAATGAGGTTTTCTATAGGAAAACTTCAATTCAGCCTGGCTAAATGAGGTTTTCTATAGGAAAACTTCAATTCAGCCTGGCTGAATGAGGTTTTCTATAGGAAAACTTCAATTCAGCCTGGCTGAATGAGGTTTTCTATAGGAAAACTTCAATTCAGCCTGGCTGAATGAGGTTTTCTATAGGAAAACTTCAATTCAGCCTGGCTGAATGAGGTTTTCTATAGGAAAACTTCAATTCAGCCTGGCTGAATGAGGTTTTCTATAGGAAAACTTCAATTCAGCCTGGCTGAATGAGGTTTTCTATAGGAAAACTTCAATTCAGCCTGGCTGAATGAGGTTTTCTATAGGAAAACTTCAATTCAGCCTGGCTGAATGAGGTTTTCTATAGGAAAACTTCAATTCAGCCTGGCTGAATGAGGTTTTCTATAGGAAAACTTCAATTCAGCCTGGCTCAATGAGGTTTTCTATAGGAAAACTTCAATTCAGCCTGGCTGAATGAGGTTTTCTATAGGAAAACTTCAATTCAGCCTGGCTGAATGAGGTTTTCTATAGGAAAACTTCAATTCAGCCTGGCTAAAACTTCAATTCAGCTTAGCTGAATTGCATTTTCTATAGAATATCTTCAATTTATCCTTACTAAATATGGGTTTCTTGGGGAAAACTTCACATTTTTCAAATGCTAGTGTCATGATCTATTAGTATTGCCACCTAAAAGTATGCAGCACATTTTCTCACATATTTTGTCATTTCATTTTCTAAATTCTTTCGACGACTGTGTAGAAAAATTACCCTTTTATTTTATTAACTTGTCCCTTGTTACCGTGAAGTCTTTTTTTGTACTTATTGCCTTCAATTAGCATACCGCGACAATTCACGATCTCATCTCATGCTTTATTTTATTTATTCGTTTCATTTCGGTTCTGGGTGTGGAAGAGAGATTTTTTTCTTCTTCTGTGACAAGAAACACAAGAAACTCATTATTGCCCCTCGAGGGCAAAACAGCATAAAGAGCACCTGTCAACCACGTACCTCTGGAATACCGGTAAAGGAAGAGTTACAAAAGGACTCAAATGGCTGTTGGGTTGTTGTAACACTTTGAGGTAATTAGTAGAGCAAGCGAGCTGTTGCTCGGCGTTTGGATTTTTTCCTTATATTGTTTTGAAGGCTTAGATGTTGTAAGCGGAATGGGGAGAGGTGTTGCGAAGTATGGAAATTAAAATTACATAAAAATACGCTGCACTTTTTTCTGCTGTTAACAGCTTGCTAGCCAACATGCTTCGAGCTGAGAATGGTGGTGTTGGTACTTGACAAGTGGCCCCACTTTGTTTTGTCGGTCGTCGGGTAGGTGGGTGGACGGTTGTGTGTGTTTGTGACTTTGTTCTTAGTGCCATGGGGCTTTGAAGGGAGAACCCTACATTTCCTTCGTGAGTGTTTGCCTTATTATTAATTACTATGTCTGTATGTGTTACGCTGTTCATTTGTTCATCATTTCTGTGTGAAGTTTTATTTTTTTTCTCCTGGCTGATGGTGTTCCGACTCTGATGTAAATTACACAAGAAGAAGTAGAACGAAAAAAATCGTGGCTATTAAAGTTCTGGTTTTGCTTTTTGTTTGCCGCCAGGATAACTTCACTATGTGTTAAGAGTGTGTGTGTATGGCGGTATGTGTGTGTGTGTGAAAAGTTGTTGGCCTTAATGCTTAGTTTAAATTAAAATACACCCCTGAGTGATTTTTTACCATCATCATAATTTCCAGGCCCGTTCGGTTCAGATTTTTTTCTCTCTGCTCTTCTGCAGAATTCATATTTTGTTTTTTTTTGCATTCATTCTTCCATTGCTCATATTAAACTCATTTTGCGTACGTTGCTCTTGTATTTGTTTTGTTGTTGTTTTTGTTGTTGTTGTGCATTATACCGGCTTTATGTTCACTGGCGTTGTTGTTGTTGTTGTTGCTGTCGTTTTTTGTTGTTTGTAGATAGGTAAAAGTTATTATAAATGTAAGACCATAAAGTACCCTCTGTTAGCTCGTTACAATTCCTATTTTTTCTTGCTATTTATAGTTTTTTATCACATTTTTCATGTAGACGTATTAAATCTGTAATTTTTTCTTGTTCCTTCGTCCTTTGTGATTTTGCAAAATATAAAAAAAGATTTTTTATTTTTTTGCAAAAAAATGGAACACAAAATTAATTACGTCAGTTTAAAAAAAAACGACTTGGTTTTCTGCAGAGACATGAAAACGAAAAAAATAGCTGCCAAATTGGATTTGTCGGACATATGAATTAATTTGCATCCCTCAAGGTATGCTTTGTTCTTCAGGATTTGATTTGCCGAGGAATGTAGGCAACATTTCTTCTATTTTCAACATTTCATAAAGAGGGTCTAATGAGTGGATTTGGACTAAAAGTTTTTAACACAACGACCGTCTGAACTATTTAATGATCTAGCCTTGTCTGCCGGTTCCCATATATTATAACCATCTGAATCTTAGAATAACTCTGAATTTGACGAATTATCAAGAATTATCAAGAATTGTTCACACAAAAGTCAGGGTCCATTTGACTCGCTAAGTGTTGACCGATCTTTATCAAAACAGGCATGGTTATTTTTTGTCCCGATCCCCTTCTCTATGCAAAATTTCACGATGTTCGGGCCATTATTGCGCCCTCTGGAGCGAGAAGAAAAACCGAAAATTTTCGTGAAGATTGGTCCAAAATTTCGTGAAGATTGGTCCATAACTGTGGCCTGTATCGTGTTTACAAATTATAATGGACAGACGGACGGATGGACACACATGTCTAGATCGACTCAGCTAGTCGAGATATGACGATCGGGTCTAGGACCAACTTTTGGGAATCTTCTACAAATGGATGTGTTTTACGTAGGAGACTCCCTATGTGTCTCCTATAAATAAAAACCAGTGAGCAGAGCAGTATTGTCAGGCGGGACCCTCCACAACTGCCACAGAGTTTTAAATTTTTGAGGATCTTTATTATGAGCCTTGGCAATATTTCGCGGTATTAACACCCTCTAGTATGATAATCGTAATATTAAAATATGTAGATCCCAATGCGAACTGTTCCATCCATAGAATTGTTTTTATGTTCAGCAACTATGTAAGATCAGCAACTCATTTTTCTTACTCTGCTGACATTTCCGGTTCATGTTTTCACAGAGTGAACATTTACGCCATGAAATACAAAAATGTTGGCTTTGTCCGCCTAAAAATCTTGGTTCATTTCCATATCTTCCCATAAATATAATCTGATCACCATCGATAACTATGGGCGTCAGCCTTGACCATAACCCGAAATTTATATAAAATTACATAGCAGTCAGAGCATAATTTATGCCAAATATTAAAACTTCTAGAGGACCTCTATAGATATGTGTACTTTTATATGTCATCAGTAGATAGACCTTCAGAGGATTTATATAGAATTTGTAGATACATACATTTTAATGGTCTGAGAAAAAATATTAATTTACCTAACAATTTAGAAAAAGACGATATCGAATTACATCTGGAATCCTTCTATGCATTGAAGTTTCTCTAAAAGTATTTTTATAAAGAAGTTATGGTCTTCTAAAACAATTTCTGAAGCTAATATTAAAGAGACGATCTGTTCAAAAGATAGTATAGGTTTTTATATAGAAGACCCCCTGCGAATATCTACATAAGATCTTCTACAACATTTGACCATCAGGAAGTATTTTTACATAGAAGACTCCATGTGGGTCTTTAATAAATAAAACAAGTGGAAAAGCGTTAAGTTCGGCCGGGCCGAACTTTGGATACCCTCCACCATAGAAATACTGAAAAATTTTTGAAAAGAAAATATAGGGAACATACATATAACTACAATTCTACCAATCGATTGTTGTAAACATATAGACATTTCAGCAAACTCAATGAGTGTTTTCCCTAAAATCTCAAAACCCCAAAATTTTAATATAGTAGGGTGTGTATAAAATCCCGAAAAATGTGTATAAAATCCTGAAAATACTTCAATTTAGAGGGAAAATTTATATGAGGCATACTGAAGCGGGGCCAATATTGACAACATTGTGTAGGAATTAACGAATGCTTGGTGTTTTTATTATATAAGAGGTTATGCCTAAGGGCCGATGTTGCTCAAGTTCCAAGCTAATAATTTAGTTTTGAATCGCAATACCGTACGTCACGCTACATATTAAATATGTAGGATATTTTATATAGTACCTGAGCCTAAATGCGGGTCGATATAGTTCATTCTAAACTAAATCGTATTAGAATTCCATACTATGCAGGCTATGAACTGAAAATTTCGTCTACAGAATGGAATACAGCTATGTGAGGATAACCCCAACACACGGAAAATATTAGCTATTTTAATATAAAAAGGGGGGTTATATGGGGACTACCCCTAAAATGGGGTGAATATTAATAATTTTTAGTAGGGAGATTTGTTACCATATACGAATACAAAATACCAAATTACAGCAAATTCGGTTGAAAAACGCGCTCAAGAACCCCAAAATACCGGAAATTGGGGGGTACCCTTATATGGGGGCTATCAGAAAAAGTGGACCGATGTTTATAATTTTTAGTTTGGATATTTGGCACCAAATTAGAACTCAAAGTACCAAATTTCAGCCAATTCGGTTGAAAAACGCGCTCAATATCTCCAAAATACCAAAAATTGGGGCCTATACGAAAAAATTAACCTATATTTACAATTTTTGATGTGGAGATTTGCTACTCAAAAAGAACTCAAAGTACCAGATTTCAGCGAATTCGGTTGAAAAACGAGATCAAGAACCTCAAAATACCGCAAATTGGGAGTACCTTTATATGGGAGCTATGCCTAAACGTGGACCGATATATCCCATCTTCGAATTCGACCTGCCTGCAGACAGAAAACTCTATGCAAAATTTTGGCGATCTATCTCAATTGGTTTAGACGCTAGAGTAATTACAACAGACGGACATGCATAAAACGTCATAGAATTTTACGCTGAATATATATACTTTATAGGGTTAGAAATGATTATTTCGATGCATTACAAACGGAAAAACAAAGCTATTATACCTCCCATACTATGGTGGAGGGTATACAAATATTCTGGCAAATTTAAATGGAATCTTTTTACATATGTAGGAGCTTCGTTAGACATCTGACCCTATGGAAGTACTTTTACATGCAAGCTACCCTGCGGTACTTCTATAAATATGATATATTCGCGAGAACTTAAATATGAGATCTTCTGAAGATCTTCACAAAATATAAGAGCTTCTGGAGTGTATCTCTAGAAATTGTTACTTCTATATACCATCAATAGAAAAAGCTTCAAATCTTCGAAGGACATTACATAGTAAATCCTTTCTATAGAATTAGGAAGAAGGAATACATCGAATCACTTCTGAAAGTCTTTTATAGATCGAAGATCTTCTAAAGGTATTTTTATAGAGAAAGTTATGGACTTCTAAAATACGTTCAGAAGAGAACACCTTATTGAAAAGAATATGTTTTGGAGATATATTTCTAGAGAAATAACATCATGTGGAGATTTTATTATAACTCTAATTATTAAATGAAATATTAAATATTTTAATTTTTGGAAGTATACAGAAGACCTTCCGAAAATCTTCTATATGATTTTTTAGACATATTATGCAAGTCGTCTATGGAGAGGATACCTTTGGAGGTTTTCTAAAGAGATAATTCAATCTGGATTGAAAAAATCCATTTTTTATGGAGAAGGCCTTGTTAAAAAGTCAGTATAGCTTTATAGAAGGTATATTCCCGGAAGACCTTGTGAAATTTTTTAATAGCCAGCATATTAGAATATTTTTAACATATACGGATTTATATAGAGAACATTCTGAAGATATTATATACATAAAATATCCTCTCAAAGTTGTCTATATAGGAAAGATCCTCTGGTTTAATTTTCTACCTCGGTGACCCTCTGAGATGTTTTATACACTGAAGACTTTCCACACCAGGTCCCTTTGTAACAAATCACCGCTCGTTTGGATGATCTTCTGTGAAAAAACTCCCTGGAGGGTCTCTATGTATAAAATACCCTATGAAAGACGTCCAATAGCCCTCTGAAGTATTTCTCTGTGTCATTTGCTTCAATATCATATAGTCCCATGCGGATTTGAACACTTCGTTGCAAGTTACTGTCTGTATGACTATGGTGGTGTGTATACTTGTCATTTTATTTAATTAGCTTACCACGTAAAACCTCACAACCATTGAGCTTACCATCTATCTAAATGAAACTTCGTGCAGTTGTAATAACAACATAAAAATTCCAATCATGATCTACAAAATGTTTCACAAGACCTCCAAAGGGCTTCGACGCCCACCAGAAGAAAATTCCGAAAAAAATAATTTCAGGAATCACAAACCAAACTATTTCCCAAAAATGATATAAAAGGGCTGAAAAAAGTGTTAATCTCTTAACACTCTGCTTGGAAAAAAGGAAAGCGAATGAAACAAAAAACTAAAAAAAACACCATAACTAAAAACGTGTAAGCTGTTTATTGAGCTACAAAAAGTTTGTTGACCACAGCTACCCCAAAAGGTACGAAGAACAGCAACAACAAACAGCATTCACTAAGCTTCAAGCGGGAAATGTGCACACTATAGAGAATTATTAATTAAGCCTTTAAGTATGCTTTATGCATATTTCAAGCCAATTTTTTCTTGTTTTTGTTAGTCCCTTTTCATTTTAATTATTACTTTTTTGAAAAAAAAGTTCAGTAATATAATGTTTTGCAAAAAGTCATAAAGCGTGACTCGCGTAGGGGGTAAAATATAAGGGAGCAGAATAAAAACGAACTAATAATATTTAAGGGAATTATAAATGAGCAAAAGGTGGGAGGGGTGGGTAATGAGGAGTTTATGTACTAGGAAGTGTTGGCAAACTATTTTTGTAAAATCTTTACCCATTGAAACGTTATAAAATCCTCCAGAAGATGTTTAACCTCTGCAAGGGAGTGACCTATGGAAATTACATAATTCTGAGAAATCGGGAGTTTAGTTTATTTAAAACTTTAAAGTAAACTCTCAGAGAGATATCAGGCGCAATTTATTTATTTAGCATTTGCTTGCCGAAATCTATGTTATGTCACATAGCACAAATATAAAAGTCATACTCCATTTTCTATATTTTAAATGAATTTTTTTATTTTGAGGACGTATATTACAATTAATAGTCCTAAACAATTGGTCCATATAGGGTCTAAAACCGATATTTTTTGAGTCACATTTTTATCCCTCATAACACAGGGGATAAATATGTGTGTTTAATTGAATTCTATTCGGGTTTAGTACTAATGACGCCATCCGATGGAAATTTACACAGTCAACAGAATTTACTCTGCCAGCACGCATGTGATTTAAATGGGTCCAGATTTGGACTTCCAATATATAAATGTTGACGCTGCCCGATAAAATTTTAAACCAGAGGCCGAATTTATTCTACAATGGTTGGCTTCAAATCTGTCAAGATTTACACTTAACTCGCAAACATAAATGTTGTCTCTCAAATCGACACGAAATACCAAATTTGCGGTTTTGATTCCAATTGTCTAGATATGGGTTAAATCTGAATCACAGAAACCCTTTGTATGCACTCAAATTGGTTTTGGGTACAATATATGCATCTGCATCTGATGGTGACACTTTCTGTCTTGAAATGAAATGGAAAATTTCATTTATGGACGGTATTTTTTCTAAAAACCGGCCATTATACGGGTATTCTATTTATAGTACACCCATAGTGTTTTGGGGTATAGAAAATCATCTGCGGGTTTTCGTTGTGTAAAATGTCTCTAGACGACTTCCAGAGAGGTTGTTTTATGTATATACGATCCTCTATATAGATAATACCTGACGTTTGTTCTCTATACAAAACAGGAATCTACAAGATGTTCGCTGCATAAAATACATTAAGTGGGTCTGTTCAGAAAAGAAACAAAAGGCCACAACCGTAAAACATTTGCGATAGACATTAGACTACACATTCCATAGCCTGTATAAATAGTTCGCTCATGCCACAAAACAAACAAAGTTCTGAAACCGCTAGTCGGCAGCGGCTAGCCCTCCGCCCTCCGATAATGAAACGTTGTTAACAACCGAAGCCGTTCTGTGGTAAACTCTACGGCCCAAGTCTTTTCTTTTAGTGCCACATAATGGAAAAACTTTCAATACCAGAAAGATACCCTGGGAACTGCAACGGGTTGGCTCCTTACGACTCCAATATACCGTTTATATGAGGATACGTAGATCCTTCCTATTTGGATGTTACAAAAGGATCTTCCTCATCTTTAGAAGGATTTTAATGATCAAGCAGGATGATGCAGTTGAGGAAGGATTTCTATAATCCAGGGAGATTGAAATACTCAGAGAAACCCCGCCATCGATAGCAGCAGAAGCAAAGCAACTACCGTGACAAACCAGAGTGTTTTTGGCACAAATTCATGACACGGTGTAAAATATCTGCCCGGCATATGGTACTGGTACATATGACACGCAACCGAACAGGTCACAGGTCACAGAGTTAGAAACCGAACTGGATTAGCAGAAAAGTTACAGCAGTATAAACTGCTACAACAACAACCATTATGTCTTCTCATCCAGATGATGAAAAGTCCTTCATTTTATTCCTGGCATATAAGGCCTGCCGAGGATCTACTATGTATTCCAGACCTTCAGAACGTATTCTCTATAAATAATACAGCTTCATACTAAATTATCTCCTTAGAAAACCCCGACGGTTTTATGTCCATAGACGACCTAGAGAACTGATATAAAAAGTCTGTTGTTGAAAATTTTCTGTAGATTCTTATGTTTCGCACAAGTTTTCTCTTTTAAAGTTAGCTTCATATGGTATTTTAGAAGGCCAGAACTTTTTATATGTTTTAGCCCTCCAGAAAATACCTTCAGAGACCTTACGATGTATAGGCGTGTTCCTTCGATGTTTTGAGGAAATGGGTCGTTAAGTCCACTTTTTAATTTGATTTGTTTGCATGTTGAGTATGGACTTCTAGAGGGTCAGCTAATTGTAGAAGACCCCTAAAGGACTTTACCAAAAGTTGGTATATAATAGATTTTTTTATAGATTATTTTTTATAGAAGGTCTGCAGTGGACTTATTCGTCTCCAGGTTATTCTTGGACAAGGTTCTGTCTTTAAAAAATTCTGCAGATGGTATTTTATTGTAGACCTATAGAAGGTCTTTTGTTTATAGAAGAACTCCAAAAAGTCTTCTGGGGTCTTTTTAAACTTCGGTAAAGAACATTTCTCCTGCCGCGTATAAACGACATTCAGTAGGTCTTCTGTTCATTGTAGACCTATAGAGGTTATTTTATTACGGAAAATATTCTATTTATAGATGATCCCTTAAGGCCTTCTTTTGTTGTTTTATATATATGGAGGACTCCCTTTAGGGCCTTCTTTTATTTATAGTAGACCTAGAAAATCTCATCTGCTACGTATGATAGACATTCAATGGGTCCTCTGTTCATTGTGGACCAACAGAGGTTATTTTATTTATAGAATACCTCCTATACGTCTTCTAAGAGTATTTTCCAGAGAAAATCTCTGTTCGGACGAGATCGTCTTGTTAGAAATTTTTTCTTTCTATATGGAGGACTCTTTAAGGCCGTCTTTTAATTAGAGAAGACCTCCAAAAAGTGTTCTTAGGGCATTATTTCCAGAGGAAACCTCCTTCGGACCCCTTTAAGTCCTTCTTTTAGTTATAGAAGACCTCAAAAAATGTGTCTGGGGATTTTTAAAATTTTAGTACACATAGAAAACCTAAGGAATGTATCTAATCTAGAAGTTCCAAAGAAAGTATTAAATCAACAAAGGAAATGTAGGATATTTTTATGCAGCAGATGACCAATCAGTCTATACTGTCTATATAAAACATGTGGAGACTTTGTTCTCAGATCACATGTGTAACGCTTTATAGAACCTAGTAGTCTTTATAGGAGCTGAGAATTACAGTATGTCAGTAGAAGAACTATATAAATACGTTGTATCCAGAAGACTAGGGTAACCTCTTCTGGTGTTTAAAAGAGGTTTTATACTTAATTCGTATCCAGAAGATTAGGGTAACCTCTACTGGCTCTGGAAGTCTATAAAACCTCTTAAAAGGTACCTTCTTCTTCAAAAAACCTATGAATTCGATGTAAGATTGAATTTCATTTCAATACCGAAAAAAATCAATTATTAATATTCGGAATAAATAATCCCATTGGCTGTTCATTTAATCCTAGCAACAACAACAACACAAATTCCGTTTCAACTTTATCTCCGAGCCTGTGGATTCTTAATCTTCACAACGGAAGTGTTGCCTCTATGAGACGGGAAATGTGTGCGTGTGTGTGTTCGTGTAAGGGAGTGTTTACTAACCAACTGTGTTTACTTCCTTTCACAAAATCTTCGTGTGTTGGAGTACTTAGACAAAGTGTGTTAGTAAACAATTGTATACCTCATGCCTAACTCTTCGAAAATCCTTTTACACTTACATTCAACTCATTTAGATGCTGTGGAATTGTTGCTGCCAATTTTATTATTGAAGGGCGGGGGACTGAGGTTTGCTTTCGAATCACTTGGTTGATTATTGAAATTTCCGCTGGTTCGTTTGGCAAAAAATGTTTGAAAATACGCTCCTGCCTTAGCCCTAACTAACAAACATCCTATGCTAGACTTTACTTACGTGCATATATACATCTATGTTGTTGTTGTCGTTATTGTTCTAGGTTCTTTGCTATATTTCCGTTTCGACAATACAGCCAGAAGGTTAGAAGCGAAGAAAAAAATCAATAAGTTCAAGGAATTGTTTACTATTCACCAAAATCATCATCATTGCCATTTTCCCACTTTTCTTTAGCCGGTGTTTTTTTCTACCATGTTCTTGGTTATGGTCCTTATCGCTGGTTCTGCTTGCATTTTTGTTGTTGTTGGTGGTGGTGTAGGTGCTTTATTTAACTCTTCCATTAAGACGGATATGCTCTAGGCTAGCAGGCATTGAGTGTGTGTTGTTCTCGTTGTTGTTGTTGTTTGTTTGTTTCTGAGTTCACTTTTAGTTCTCCGTCTTCTTTATTTTGAGGACTTGTTATCCAGGATGATTGTGTTGTATTAGGATCCAATTGGTGTGTGTATGTTTGTTGCCTTTTTTCTCGTGAAACTTTTCGCGTTTCTTGTTGTTTTGTTTATCTTCATTTTCATCATCAGTTTTGTTTGATTTCGACCGGTGTATGTTCATTGCGAAGCATGTTCTTATTTCCGTTGTTTTTTCTATTTTCGATGTTTGGGTTCCTTATGTTTGTTTGTTTTTTGGTGCTTTCCGTTTTATTCGATTTTCATTTAGGGTAAGGAAAGGACCAGTAACCAGTTCCGCCATCATTTTCATGATTTCAATATGACTTGCTGGTTTTTTTATTCATCGTCGTCAATTTTTTTTTTCGTTCGTTTTGGTTCGCTGGTAAACATGTGTTTTGCATGTTAAGCATTAAGCATCGTGTTTAACAAGTCCTTTCATTTCCAACCAACCACCCACTCAACCCTTGGTTGGATGTTGTTCTACGACGCCGATTTTTTGTTCTGAAATGTTAAGTTTTGGGTCCTGTTTTTCTTACGCCTCGTAATACGAATTTTTGCGTTGATATCAATAGCAATAAAAGAAAAATTGCGCGAAGGAAAAAACAACGAAAAGTGAATATAAAATTTAATGAAGCATGTGTTTGGCGGGACCATTGAATTGCCGTGGCAATAATCGATTTATATTTGAATTAAAAAAAAAGACAAAAACATAGCAGACCACTAAAAATAAACTGCGTAGTAAAGAGTTTAAGAAAGTCGAAAATGTAGGGAAATTATGAATTTGAATATCACAGAATTTTCTATTTAAGGGAAACCCCCCTTTCCTATTCGGACATAAGTTTACATTAAATTACCCATTCCGTTTACAATACTTCTAAATATAATTGGGACCTCACACATTACATATATTCTTGAACAGAATAAAATTCCGGCACCATTTTTGGTATTTTAATGATCATACGGTATTTTGGTATTTCGGACAGATAATTGACAATATACCTATGTATTGAAATAGTCTACAAAAATCCCCACCGTTTTTTCGTTATTTAATTAAGGTTAAAGGTTAAGGTTCTTTTTCAGAGGGTAGAAAGCCTCTTGCCAAATTTGTATACCCTCAGTCTTATGGTTATTGAGGGTATATGTATATATTTTGCTATGGCAAAAATGTGTCTCATCGGAATATTGGTTTTAGACCCCATGTTTCATAGGACAAAATCCGTTTCAGACCATTTGAAGACGATTTACATATGTCTGTCTGGCCGGCGTGTGCGCACGATAACTCTCCAAGGGAATAACCGATTTCATCCAAACTTAGCATTAGGCCGGTCGTCGAAAGTGTCGATAAAATCGGAGAAATGATCAAAGTTGACCGGTATGTTAGTGATGTTACGCCCAGAAGCTAAACATCTACCATAAAACTGTTTTAAACCATTTACACAAAGCTGGATTCAAAAATAAGCTCGATGAACAGAAAAAAATAGGATGGATCGAATTTCCATCTGCGAAGCCTTGGCCAAACGGAATGAGATAGGCCTAGGATCACATACGATAACCCTGTTCGAAAACGATCTTGGTCAAAGAGCGGTGAAGCACCTCAAACGGTAGCCCAACCAGGACTAACGACCAAGAAGGTTCTGCTATGCATTTGGTGGGTTCTGCTATGCATTTGTTGGGACTGAAAGGGGATTATTTATTATGTTTCCATATGGCCAAACGATAAATTCTGAGGCGAGAATTGGCCAAAAGGAGAGGACAACGTCAGACCACGCACATATACAGTGACTCGCCAGAAACTTCGGGAGCTTGGTTGGGAAGTTGTGATGCATCCGCCATACAGTCCCGACATTGACACCAAGCGATTATCATATTTTTCTTGCAATGCAAAACGTCTTTAATGATAAAAAATTAGTTTTTTTCTAAATAGAGAGCATGGCTTCTGTGAGAGAGGCTTTATGAAGTTATCTTTAAAATGGCAGCAAATCATACAACAAAGCGGTACATATTTGGAAATTCCGAAGTATGTTAAATAAAGCCATATACTTCATATACAAATAATGGATTTCTTTTCCAACCTAATATTATGGAAAATAACTTGGAGGATCGCACCCCCTAAAATTCAGTTAGCTCCATATTCCATTGGAATTCAAACGGCGTTCTTGCAGTTTCACGAATCGTTTGACTAGGAAACCCGTAAACATATTTTATATATCTGGACACATATAGGAGTTCATTATGTCAGAAAATGATTGAAAACTCATAAAAATTCCATTTTCACATTTATTTTCGTAACATTCTGTTCACAAATTTATGTATACATATATGTATCTCGAGAATAAATTTTATAAATTTGTTTGACATCATTAAATCTATTTATGGTAGATATTTCAGACTAATCCGACAGTTCATCATAATCTACAATTTATAGAAATCGAAAATATAGGGGTTTCTGAGGTTAAATATAAGGTTTGGGTAATAGCAAAAAGGACGCTAAAACATAAGAATGTCGATTTCTTCTCTTTTGGGAACACTATCGGAAACCTTAGTGAACATTTTGTAGAATATTTGAAGCTCAAAAAATGTCTTCTTGTGGTATTTCAATTCAATTTAATTTATTATTCATAAGGTCCTCCTACTTCATGTTCACCGAACAGCTACTAATTGTGATTACAAGGAAAACTTATCATGATGCTCTCCAAAACTGAGGTCTCTATGAATAAAATGAACTATTTGTATTACAAAAATGGATTCGTACTACTACTTTGAATATATTCGCATGAAATGGTATTTATCTTTGGCCTATGAAGCCCTTTATTTCGAGGCTTTAAAAAAATTCTGCGTAATTTGCCGAATTACAGCCACTTCGTTCGCATCCTGTACACATTTCAGCAGTTCTCAATGGAAATATATCCTATAAAACCCAAAAAGTGGACCGATATTGATGACGCATGGAAGGGTAGAACATCCTCATATAGTTCATTCTAGGACATTACGTTACACGGAGACTACTACTTTTAGGGGTACCTCATTCTACCTCCACAGGAACAAAACAGATAACATAGAGCTTATATGGAGATTACCCCTAAAAGGGGGGCGAATATTAATAATTTTTGGGACTACAAAAAACCAAATTACAGGGAATTCGATAGAAAAACGCGCTCAAAAAAGTCAAAATTGGGGGACCGTTATATGGGGGCTACCAGAAAAAGAGAACCGATATTAATAATTTTTGGTGTAGAAAAAACGCGATCTAGAACCCAAACTACCGAAAATTTGTGGGTACACTTATTTGGGGCTATGCCTAAACATGGACCGATATAGCTCATCGTCGAACTGTCTGCAGACCAAAGACAACAGTATGCAAACTTTCAGCACCCTTTCCCAATTACAAAAGACGGACGGACATGGCTAGATCGTCTAGGAATTTTACCCAGATCATATATATATATATATATATATATGGTACGGAAAGAATATTTCGATGAGTTAAAAACGGAATGACAAAATTAATATACCCTCCATACTATGGTGGAGGATATAAAAATGTCAAAGATAGCCTGGAGAAAACGAAGTACCAACATACAGATACTCAGGGTGGAAATTTGACCTAGGACCTTGAGAATACCGAATATATCGAGTAAACTTTGCATGGGTGATATATTGAAAAATTACCATATATTATAATGTTTTGTGAATATGTAGTTTAATCGCCAATATCCCGGAATCCTAGATCTAAGCCAATTCGTAGTCATCAATATACCAAAAATTTGGTTGTATATGAGAGCTATACTAAAAATTGGCCCATTATTTAGAATTTATGGTAGAACGTTTTTCTACCCAAAGTAAATAGCTTTTTTTATATAATTTTCAAGCTTCAATCAATTTATAATATTAATAAATCATAATTTAATAATTTCTCCTAAAAAACTATATTTTATTTTCAACAAAATATGTAATTTAACTTTAAGGGAACCCCCCCCATTCTCGATTTGAATTTTTTAAGATTTTCAATGGGCTGGTAAATCAATACCAATGCTTGTTAAGGTTTGTAACTTTGCACATATATAATTGAAGATTTAAAAAAGAAGAAAAATAATTTACAAAAAAATTTTGTTATTGTTTTGTTGTTGTTTTTTGTAATTAAAGAAAAGTCCTTATTTTTGATGGCGGGCATGATAACTCCTCACTGGAACATCGGAATCCGAAAATTCCAACGATGTTAGAAAGAGTACATGTCTGGCTCTCGTATGAACTAGGATTATTGACTTCGCTCTAAAATTAACAAAATGGTGGACCTTTGAAAAAATATTTTTGGAAAATCGCCGATTTTTGACCAAAAACCAAATTAAAAAATAAGGAAGATCTTCACCGATTGGCTTTATCCTAGTTCATACGAGAGCTATACACTCCCAGAGAAACGATGCAAAATTTGGAACCGATTGGATTATTAGTTTTTGAGTTATCGTGCCCGCCATTCGCAAAAAAATGTTTAGAGAAAAACGCGTTTAAAGTTTGAGAAACCCTTTAGCCGTCACTTGATGCTGACACACTAAATCGTATATATCTTCAACAGTTCTTGAGATTTTCACTTGAAATTTTGTAGAGACATTCTTTAATCAGTGTAGATTCGAATTATATCAACAAAAATTTTGACCCCGAGAATGGGGGGGTCCCCTTAAATAACATAATTTTTTTTGTAGTATTCGGCCAATATGGATAATTTTTGTCCGAATGATAATGCAAAATAGAAAATTAAGATATATTTCAATTTCAAACATCCTGGGAGTAATAAAAAAGTACAGTGTCGATTCGAAGCCAGTGGATGTTTGAGTACTTTTTAGGCCATAAAACTTAAAGTAAAAAATGAAATTAAAAGCACTAAGAAAATAGTTATGACGGACGGGGAAGACTATACGATACCATTCACCACTTCCGATGGTGAAGGGTGCACAAAAATTGACAATATAATAACGAATAAAGCTTTGTACCGGTTTTGGTAAATAAGAATACCTATCCTGTAGAAGAAGTTATTTTTAGCAGGATGATGATCCAAGGCGCTAAATTTTCAATTAACGCAGTGGCCAACACATGAATCCGAATGATAATTTATGTACAGTCGTGAACTGGATTGGACAGTACCAATCGGTCTCCGCCGCTTAGACGAGTTTTGGCAGCAGATCTTTGGCAAATGGAAGAATTTTTCAAATGAAAATGTACTGAAATTGGTTGAAAGTATGCCAAATGGCATAAATGATACATTTAAAAATATAAAAAAATGGTATAAGTACTAAAAATATTCGTATTTTGTTCAGTACAAACATCCATTCGCTTATATAGCTTGGTATATATATGGGTAGTGGTGCATACATTCAAAAATTAATTATTTCTGTAAACAATTTCCAATTATTTGAAGTATTTTCGATTAATCTCTATTGACTCAATTTGGCAGAAGCACAAACTTCCCAAAATCCTCTTAAATAAACTACCATGTAATGGAATTATTCACCTAACTTGAAAACTAAATTCAAACTCATTAAAAATTCAAATCAATTTATTTTCATTTAATTTACGCCAAGTATTTTAACAAACAACACATTATTTTCAAACAAATGAGATATTTTTTTAAATGGCCTTGGAGGAGGTATTACCCTCCAAAAACGAAAATAAATCATCAATAGAAATTGAGAAAACGTTTTGCCAGACATCACCATCCAAAATGAAGAAAATCAATCAATATGATAAAAGATTCTGGGAAATACAAAAAAAGAACTACCCACAGAGAAAGGAGCCGATGCAAATAAATACAACAAGGTATTGATCAGTTTTTTCTGTCAGCATTGGATTGAAATTCGAAATTCTACATTGAAAAAAAAAATCACCTTATTTACTTAAAATTCTCGTCGTTGTTGTTGTTTTGTAAATATACCCAAACAGCAAAGGCAAGCTGAAGAAAAAAATAAATTCAAGACCCTACTGAGAAGCTTTGAAAACACTTTGAAGGGTTCCTTATTTCCCTGGCAAGTAGAAGCCATGGTGGGGTGGGGTAAAGGTGTCCTTTTCTGTTGATTGTTAACAAAAATTGAATTCAGTGAAAAAACACTTTTTGGTCCAATACGACAAGCGGAGTTCATCAGCGACATCATCATCATCAACAAAAGCAACATCGCCAATAATCGTCTATCTTTTGGTAAAACGCTCTGGCTTGACTGTCCCGATTTCGCTTGTTGTTTACCGGGCGGGTACAAGTTCTTGTTCAAGAAAAGCAATTTACGTGCAAAATAACTCAAGTGTCATGCAAATTTTTTTTCGGTTGCCTCCCACAACAGAATCAGAAGATTTTCCTTTTAGAGATTGGGGTAGCTGTGCTCTATTGTGGCAAGCATCGTTTTAATGCAGAGGTAAACCTTAACAAGGTCTACTTCATTTTCGAATTTGATTGTATTTCTTTTTTCTTTCTCTCCTTCTTTTTTGTGGTATTACAATTTTTTATTTCACCATTTTATTTGGAAAAAAATGAAAATGTTTCTACTTACCGGCATAGTTTGACTACCGTGCAGATTGGTGATGGCTGATTGAGCCTCTTGTTGCGAACTAAATTTCACAAAAGCACAACCTGTAAAGAAACAACGAAAAATAGAAAAAATATTAAAATACAACAACATTAAAATGGCATAACATTAAACAAATGCGTTTTAAATGTTGCCTTCATGCAGACAGTCTAACATTTAGGCAAACAAGAACAAAAAACCTGAAAGAAGGAGTATAAAAAATTCACTGCCACCGATACAATCATTAATGTATGCAATAGAGCTTAACGTTCCGTATACTTTTTTATTTCGAATTTTGTTTTTTATTTTTGTTTTTGTAAATTTTTTATAATAAATTTTTTGCTCTCACCGTTTCTTCTCCATAATGACTAAATGTGATATACAAAGCATTAAATTTCAATTAAATATGGTCAGTTGGAAATTCCATGGCCAGTTGGGAATCAATGAATGAAATGCAACGAAGGTGAAAATGAGAATTGCAGGTAATAAAAATCGATTTTTTATACTCAACCTTAACCGTAAGGTAGTAGTGTATATACTCTTTATTAAAACGAGAATGTAACTCATAGAAATATTGGATTCAGAACGAAATTTCCACAGAGAAATGGGTATCACCATAGACCATGAAAATATGTCAATATTTAGCGGATCAAATAGACCAAGATTTTTGTATGAAAGATTACAAAATGTCCATGTAGGACGGGTTCTGGCCAAAGAGGACATCTATTGTTTTTGGTAATGATCGGTTAAAATGGAGCAAATACTTTATTTCTATTAGTTTTTTCTGGTCGCTCTAGAGCTCACAATTATGACCTGAACCTAACGAAATTTTACACAGGGTAAGGTGTCTGACAAAGACTTTCATGGGAAAAATTAAAAATTGCCATTCTATGGTATTCATGAAGGAAGTTATAGTATAACCAAGAGAAATGGTTGACCATTAAATTACTACCAATTATGTTGATGTTTGTGTTCAGATGTGGGTTATACCTAAATATTCATAGGAGTCTACCTATTTTGATATTGTTTAGTCACATGGAAATTTTACATGAAGTTCCGGTTATTGCCAAGGGCGTCACCTATCATTTTCGGCAATGATGATATGTTATTTATGGCATGAAATCGCATAATCAAATCAAATCACTTTTCCAGCTCCGGTTGAGACACACTCAAAACATGGATGTTGCCCGCTTCAATGTCATATTCTGGCGACGACAATTTTTGAAAATTGTGTGTGATTAAAGAGATGTTATTGATTCCTAGTCAGGGCTGTGTGGCGGATAATTCAATGTGTTTCGATTCTCTTGTTAATATTTGAAAGAGTTCAGGCAATCAAAATTTGACTGATCTGCAATCCATTTATAGATAAGTGAGTGTAATTATAAACTCTACCGTATGTTAAGTGAATAATAAAATTGTCATTCCGTTTGCAACACCTCGAAATAATCGTCGGAAATCCAAAAAATTATACTCTTGATCAAAATAAAATGGATTTGCGTTGTCATCACGTTAGAGTTCGTTTTATTTGAGATAGAGTTTGAAAATTTGCACATTTACCTACGATATTTAGTAATACAAAGGGGTATATCGATCCACGTCCATGAAATCGGTATATTAATTTATGTATCTGTAATTTAGTACTCTGGGTTCTTGCAGGGTGAAAATAGATCTCGTTTTAGGTTTTTGAAGGTATTCTCAGCGTCGAATTGGCTGTAATTTGGTATCCCCGCATTTTCCTACATCGAAAATGCGGGGATACCAAATTACCCTTTGTTTTGAAATGGCACCCATATACAGACGGATCAAGTTCAAACACTAGACTAATCGACAGAAATAATCAGAAGATTTTAGAGAGAAATCGTATATTCATATAGTTAATTGTCCTTTGGTCGATGCTATCCTAAATTTTAAGAAATTCTGCATTATTCATACATTTTAAAGAAGTTTAGGATATGTACAATATCCTCTATGCGATGCATGGACCTATATTTAAAATTTTTCGGTGAGGAGTTCTTTAAAACAGCAAGAACCCGAAATATAAAATTTTAATCATGCGATAGAAATACATAATTTGTGACAATTGAAAACATGTCTGGAATAAATTGAATTTGGTACTGAATTTTTTTACCTGGCGATAATAAAATGAATATTAAAAATCTGACAAAATGATTGAAAACCCAGTAAGGAAAGTAGTAAAGTCGGACTGGGCCGACTATATGATACCCTTCACTACTTGGGGTATATTCAGCATGTGTATCCTAAAGTCGAAATTATATATAGAAGCTATGCTATATCTATATCTGAACCGATTTCAAGGAAACTTATCAGTCATTAATTTATATTAACTTCAGTACGTTGTGTCAATCGGCCTAGCTATGGATCGATTTACATAAAATCGGACGAAAATATATATGGGAGTTATATCTAAATCTGAACCGAATTTCACGAAACTTAGCGCACATCATTCTAGACTTAGTCCAACACGCTATGCCAAATTTGTGAAAATCGAAAGATTTTCAGGGACTTTAGTGCACCATTTACTTGGAATCGGGCGAAACTACATATGGAGCTATATCTAAATCTGAACCAATTTTCACGAAACTTAGCACACATCATTCCAGTCTTAATTCAGTACGCTATGCCGAAATTCGTGAAAATCGACTGATTTTCAGGGACTTTAGTGCACCATTTACCTAAAATCGGGCGAAACTATATGGGAGCTATACCTAAATCTGAACCGATTTTCACGAAACTTAGGGCACATCATTCTAGACTTAATTCAGTACGCTATGCCAAAATTCGAGCAAATCGAAAGATTTTCAGGGACTTGAGTGCATCATTTACCTGAAATCGGATATGTGCAGAGATTTCACGAATCTTTGCACATATCATTCTGGACTTAATTCAGTACGCTATACAAAAACTTGTGCAAATCGAATGATTTGCAGGGACTAAAGTCCGTAAATCGGACAAAAATATATATGTGAGCTATATCTAAATCTGAACCGATTTTTCCCAATTTCAATAGCGTCCTTGGGCCAAATAAATGAGCTGTACCAAATTTCATCCAAATCGGATTATAAATGCGACCTGTACTTTGTTTACAATTTAACATCAACAGTCGGACGGACGGACGGCATAAATCGACTCAGAAAGTGATTTTATGCATATTCTCAAAAGGAACCATGGGTCTGTCTCGATTCCTTTTGCCTGTTACAAACATATGCACAAAGACATAATACCCTGTACCACAGTGTGGTGTGGTATAATGAGCTAAACTTCCCAAAAATACAGAAATTTGGGAGGTTCGATTTGCACGAAATTTGGCATAGCTTACTGAAGTAGGTCTAGAACGATGTGTATTAAATTTCATGAAAATCGGTTCTGATTTAGATATAGCTCCCATAGATATTTTCCATTCGATTTTATGTAAAGTGTGCACTAAAGGCATAAAGTTTAGATTTAGCTTCCATTTATATTTTCGTTGGATTTTAGCTAAATGTTGCACCGGTTAACACGGAACGTATGAAATTGAGACTAGAATGACGTTATAGTTTTTTAGTTGGTGCAGATGCAGACACATCTTTCATATCTGATTGAGATTAAATTTTAAAGAGTGCGGACTACCGAATCGCGTTCATCAAGTTTTATCTAAATCGATTTACATAAAATTGACCCATTTACGCAAACGACTCTAAACATGCCCGAATAAAATGAAATTTAGCATAGGTTCCAGAATGATCACATATTCAAGTTTGTTAAATTTCATATCAATGTTCATTCGAAGAGGCGGAGTCTGTTAGGAGACATATGTAGAATATACCCAAAGTGGTGAAGGGCATCATATAGTCGGCCCAATCCGAATTTACTACTTTCCTTACTTGTCAATCCGGACAATCGAACCAAACAGTAACATGTTGAGGATGGAGAGGCTTTCACCAATAACATTTAAGTTTATCAAGCCCATCCGAACATTTAGCTTGCTGACGTAACCACCGTGTTTTAATTTGGTTAAGATTTCAAAGATTATTTACAAAGAATTTACCAATAGTTTTACTGCATTTCTAACAAAAAATTGATTGACACGGAATTCGAGAGCAAATGTATTAAATGTACCTTCTGGCTAGGGTTTATTGTTTGTATTTGTGTAGGAATTAGTCTGTAGAGTGTCCTATAGGTCGGTCTAACAATTCGTATTCGTATTATTACTTTGTTTTTACTTTGTTTAAATGTAGTACCATTGGATTAGGTGCAGGTACTTTAGATATGCTAAAAAATAGAATAGAAGTATAAATCGGTAATACTATCGGTTCACCCGTTTTCTTCATAGATCAATATTTTGCATATATCTCCTACCGATTAAAGGGAATTTCAAATTTCCATTGATAACGAAATTCTTTCATTATTACACCGTACAGTCTGATATGAAACACAAAACCCCCCTTGCCCACGCCCTGCCATAGATTACAAGAGCCCACTTACAGTTCATTGAGAATTTCACTACGGTTTTTATTTGTGTTTTGTTTCCTTTGTGCGCCATTGTTAAATGACAATCACAATTTCATTAGGTGGCATTAATTTGGATGTCAGTTTGGCATGCTATATCAGGACGACAAACACAAAAACTGAATACAAGAGAGAAAAAAAATTATAACACCAACAAAAAGCTACTCCCCCACCAAAAAAATAAAACAAAACAAAAAAACTTTGGAGGGCCCTTTTATAAGTAAATAAATCTCAGGCTTTTTCCATCAACATCAAACTGTTGCCATAGGATTTATTTACATTAATGACAATAACAACAGCAACAACAATGAGAAAAACAAGAATAACTAACAACATTCAGCGCCAAGAGCCAACCAAACAACACATCAACATCGCGTCATCGTCATCATCAAACGAAACACAAATTTTCTCTCACTTTTAAGTGCTGGAAAACACTTGAAAGTGAGTTTTTTCTGCCGTTGTTGTTTGTGTTCTATGCTCTCACTGCATTTCCATTGTTTGTTTGCCACGCAAATGATTGTTGTTGCTTGGTTTGTTTTGCCATTGTTGTGCTGCTGCTGCTCCAGTTGTAGTTGTGTTTGCATTTGTATTATTCAAGCATTGTTGTTTTGTGATTCCAGAAGAGCTTATGTTTACTGTCTATCTCTGTCTCTCACTCTCTATCTATTATATTTCCTGTCGTGGTTGTTTTTTTATTCACACAAACAAAAAAGTTTAAATGAATAATTGTGTCGGCTTTGTTTATTTTGATTTTATAGAATGCCTAAAATTATGCAACAGTTCTTCTTTATTGTTGGTGATTTGTTTACCAATGTTTTTGTTGTTGTTATGCTGTTTTCAATATTTCTTTTATATCTGTTTTGTTGAGTAAGACAAACACTTCAGCTTATTGAGAGGCTGTAAAAATAAATTCACTGTCACGTAACTGAGTTGAGACCAAAAAAAAAAAAAAAACATATGGAAAGCAGAATAATAGCCTAAATGTAGGCTTTAATTTTTTTGGAGGAAAAAATAAATGAAATATGCTACGAATATAACAGTTTTAGCATTACGAGGACGATGATACAGAAATACTCCTGATCTTAAATTTATCAACGGGACTATTTGTGGAACCTAATAGTACGATTATTTAAATAATTCACAAATCAAATATGCACCGGTTTGTTGTATGAATTGTTGCCATTTTAAAGGTAACTTCACAATGTTTCTCTCATCGAAGTCCTGCTCTCTATTTGCAAAAAAGAACTCTAGCAGACGATTTTCACAATCCTCCCTAGATAAAAATTTTTTATCCTTAAAGAAATTTTACAATGTAAGAAAAAGATGGTAATCGCTTGGTGCCAAGTACGGACTGTATGGCGGATGCATTAAAACATCCCACCCAAGCTCCCGAAATTGCTGGCGAGTCACTGTAGATGTGTGAGGCCTAGCGTTGGCCTGGTGTAACACGAGACCTCCCCTGTTGGCCAATTCTGATCAATTGTAAATGGTTTAAACAGTTTTATGGTCAATTTTTAGATCCTGGGCGACTTTACGACTGCTAACATGCCGGTCAACTTCTATAATTTCTCCGCTTTTATGGACATTTCCGACGAGGTGCATCTTTAACATCAAAAATTCCTGAAAGGAATCTACGAAACCAAAATTGCACATAATTGGCTGCTACAGCATCGGAACCAGAAACACTATTCACAAATTTAGCCGGTTGTCTTGGATTTTCGCCTATAACCCACAACTGAATGCACAAAAAAAAAACACCCTTCTACCGAGCATAAATTTGCAATTGTTTGATCGATACTTTACGAGAAATCTATCAGTACTGCCATCTGCCGAAAAAATAATGGATTTCTTTTTCCCAATATAATATATAAAACTTGGCACACTTTAGGCTATCCTAACTTCAGTACGTTGTGCAAAATTGTGAATAAATCGCAGGCGTAAGAAAAAGTGCTGCTGAAGACCGGAATTTGGCAATTCTTAGTCGTTCTACGAATTAAGGACTGTCTTAAGGTACAATATGGCGTATTTTACCTTTAGATCTACACCTACATCAACATAAAAATCAACTCACGCAAAATCAGGAACCACCTGGCAATTCATACCTTCGAAGATACGTAATTGAAGAGATCCTACTAAATTCTGAACAAAATCATCGTTTTTGCTCTCAAAATGGAAGCTATACCAAAACTGGCATTGATAATATTTCGTAGAAAGATTTGATACTCCCAAGGAATTTTGAAAAATTAAATCAGAGCGAATCTGGTAGAAAAACATACCCAAACAAATTTTGGATGTAGAGATATATGGGAAATTCCGTAAACGCTGAACCAATACTGATCATTTGACACCCCATTACAAGCTGAAAAATAAAGTTAGGGTCAATTCGTTTAAAAACGTGCCGTGGAGCCTACCCAGAAACATGGGCTAATGTTGATAATTTTTGGTAAAGACATTTTCTACCCAATGAAAATCCAAAATGTTAAATTGCACCCAAAACACGTGCTCACGCTTATCAAAATACCGAACTTTGGGGCGTAGCGTTATATGGGGGCTTATCTAAAAGCTGGACTAATATTGATAATTTTTAGTAGGAAGATTTACTACCATACCACAATTCAAAATAACAAATTACAACCAATTAGCTAGAAACATGTGTCCAAAATCATTAAAATACCGAATATTGAAGGTTACCGTTATATGGGGACTATCCCGAAATATAGACAAATAGTGATAATTTTTCGTAGGCCGCTCTGATAGCTGAAGTGATTCCAGAACACCAATTTATAGATTATTTTGTTGAATATACGTGTCAAAAACTGCCAAAATACTGATATATCTGAAGTACCGTTATATCGCGATTAACCTAAAATTTGGACCAATTTTAACCATTTTCAGTACAAACTTGATACCCCATGAGAAATAAATGTAGCTAATTCGGTTGAAAGATGTATCAAAAATCCCCATAATACCGAATATTTGGGGGTATCTTTATATGAGGGGCTATACCAAAACATGGACCATCCTAGGAGTAATAGAAATGCCAGTGCAGAGCAAAATTGCAAAACTCTAGCTGAAATATTGCGATCTATATCGTGAACTCAACAGACAGGCGGACGGACACGCATTAATCGAAATAGAATTTTATTTTGATCAATAACACATATAATTTATGGGGTCTCCGATGGATATTTCGTTTATTTAAATATTTGACTATCATGTAGTTATACTCTACACAACTATGCTGTCAGGGTATTATAGCTTTGTGCAGCCCTAAGAGTTTGTAACGCTGCGAAATATTGGTCCTAGACCCACCTTTAAGTATACTGATATATCTCTACTAGCACAGTCGATCTAGACATGTATGTCCGTCCGTCCATTATATTTTGTAAACACGATACAGGCCACAGTTATGGACCAATCTTCACGAAATTTTACATGTAGAATGGGTTCTGCCCAATGAAGGCCCCTATTGTTTTTGATAAAGATCGATTAATATTTGGGGGATGAAATGGACCAAAAACTGAATTATTGTCTGATTTTCTGGTCGCACTAAAGGCCGCAATTATGGCCCAAACATCGCGAAATTGGTCTTGGAGAAGGGGATCGGGCCATAGAATAAGCATGCCTGTTTTTATAAAAATCGGTCAATGTTTAGCGGGTCAAATGGTGAAAAATGGCAAAATTTGTATTCTATGGCGTATATATTTACTTCTGAAGGACATAAGCCCGAGATACCAATAAATTAAATTGATACCAATAATATTGTCGTATGTTCTCGGATGTGGGAATCACATTTAAATATTTACAAGTGCTTACGTACTCAATATTTAGTAACCCATTAACACACTGATCGCTTTGAAAATTTCCATGAGGTTCCAGTTGTGGTCAAGGACAACGCCTATAATTTTCGGTGATGATCAGATAATAATATTGGGATGAGGTGGAGCGAAAACTTATTTTTTGTGTTTTTTCGAGTCGATATATATCAGTACTGTTGTAGTAGACGTTTTAAAAACATTGGCCCTAAAACAGGCAATATTTAGTATTTGTGCTGTTCAGTGGCGTGTTTGCATAGTTTCAGTTGTTTGTATATGAAGTCCCGTCTGTTTTTCACTGCATCGGAAGTTTAAATAACAATTTACAAATTTATTCGCTGTAGTATGATGAGGGGTTGGAAACGATATTTCATGTAACTGTCAGTATAAGCTTCATACCAAATTTCAGATATGTATCCGGTGGATAAACCATTCCATTCTAATATATTATTTAGTACTTTTTAGTACATTTGGTACTAAATTTCAAAAAATCTTCACACATACCCATTCCCCTATTATTGACAAAACTGCATACCAAACTACAGAGTTCTACTTCCAACCGTTTCAGCGTAATAAAGTTTGAGTTTTTTTAGTACCATTTTAGTACATATCACTTTCTAAGTCGATTTATACATATCCGTCCGTCTGTTGGTGCTAAATTGTAAACGATATACAGGTCGCATATATGATATGATTTGGATGAAATTTGGTCCAGCTCATTTGTTTGGCGCAGGGACGATCCTTATTGAAATTGGGGAAAATCGGTTCAGATTTCGATATAACCCCCATATATATTTTCGTCCGATTTTAAGTAAATGGTGCATAACTAGGCCGATTGACACAACGTACGGAAATTAATGTAAATTAATTTCTGGCAAGTTTCTTTAAAATCGGTTCAGATTTAGATATAGCATAGCTTTCATATATAATTTCGACGTATTCATTTTAATTGTACACCAAATAATTAATTGGTGCTTGATTTAGATTACCTTTCACGATTTTAATTTTTGAAGATTTTCAATGGGTGGTAAATCAATACCAATGATTGTTAAGGTTTGTAACTTTGTACATATATATTTGAAGATTTAAAAGAGAAGAAAAATAATTTACAAAAAAATGTTGTTGTTGTCTTGTTGTTGTTGTTTTTTGTAATTAAAGAAAAGTCCTTATTTTTTATGGCGGGCATGATAACTCCTCACTGGAACGTCGGAATCCGAAAATTCCAACGGTGTTAGAAAGAGTACATGACTGGCTCTCGTATGAACTAGGATTATTGACTTCGCTCTAAAATTAACCAAATGGCAGACGTTTGAAAAAATATTTTTTGAAAATCGCCGATTTTTAACCAAAAACCAAGTTAAAAAATGAGGAAGATCTTCACCGATTGGCTTTATCCTAGTCCATACGATAGCTATACATACAGAGAAACGTGTAAAAGTTTGGAATCGATTGGGTTATTAGTTTTTGAGTTATCGTGCCCGCCATTCGCAAAAGAGAAAAACGCGTTTAAAGTTTGAGAAGCCCTTTAGGCCTTACTTAAGGGAGATCCCCTTAAATCTATTTACAAAATTTAGAATAGGTTGCAGAATGACACATACGTTCAATATACTCAAAGTGGTGAAGGGTATCATATAGTCGGCCCAGTCCGACTTTACTACTTTCCTTACTGGTTATATTTGCGATTCGTGAATCAGCAAGATTGCGATTCGTAAAGGTAACAACAAGACATATTATAATAAATATTATGCAGTAAATATTATATTATTTGAGTCTGAACAGTACAAGCTCTATACTATATTTACTAATATTGTGATGGAGGTTTAAAAATAAAGAGGGCTATAGATTACAGATTATAGAAATAAGACATATATTTCATAGATGACAGTTAAAATAGATGATTGTCCTCTAAAAAAAGGGCGTATGGTCACCTTAAGGAATTGCACGGTATAAATAGATCGAAATAACAATTCAACGTTTGATCTTCAACAAACGGCAGAAAATGGTTTTTATCAATTTAATTTCTTAACAAAATCTATATCCCCATAAGCATTTTCAAGAAATTTCAAGACTAACATTACTTCTATAATATTCATTGTTCTACTGTTATATAGTCGGTGAGATATTTTCCCAAAAGAAAATAACACCAAGTTCCTCTTTTCAAAAATTCATAAAATAATAACGTAGGTCTTGGTCTGTAATGGAAAATAATAAATCTTACTTACGAATCTATAAACCTCACATTAAAGCTCAAATCATTCCCAACTCCAATTGCTTAATATTTTTAGTTTTCTTGTCATTATATATATATGCATATGTGTTTGTACACATGCCTCTTTATATATTGTTTATTTATATATCGTCCTTTTAAAAGACCTACAATATTTATTCAATTTCAATATTTTCTTATTTTTCGAAATCAAATAAACTAAAACATTTTTTGTTTCGGAGACTTGGTCTTTTGATTTTCTTGTGGACATTTAACAAATAAATAGTTTTAACTTTTGAGTTTTTGGTTTCTTTACTGTTTTCAAAGAAAAGTTCGACCACATACCATGGAGTCATACATATATAAATATACAGCCATAGTTACACACACTGTACTTTGTGTAAAATGACTTTTAGTCCTTTATTGAGTCAGAAACGAATGACCAAAACAGATAAATCTCTTTAGAAAACATCAATTAAGAAATGTCCTGAACATAACAGGCCAACAAATAAACATTTGAAATTTTCAAACACCAATAAACAAACAGCACCACACACACACACTCGCATGCAGTTACACAACACAACCAACTGCACACACACACCCATTCACAGAAATTGTAACCAATAGATAGATGGATATATTTGCTTGGCCATTTTATAGCTTCATTAGTTTTCTTTCAATTTTTTTCTGAGACTATTTGGTCAGAAGAAACAACAACAACTACAACGAAGACAACAACTAAAGCAGAAAAAACTACGTTACAAGTTTTTGGTACTTAGACAATTTTGTGTTGATTTTTGCACAAAAGACTTTTCGTTTTCTGCTGTCACCGAAATACATGCAATTGTATATGAGTGCATATGTGAGTGTTTGTGTGTGCGTATGTATTTGTTTCATACAAACAAACTAAAAGCAAATAATAACAATATTTTGGAAAAATGTTTTGTAAGTTTTAAGGCTGTTTATTTGATTTATATTTAGTTGTGTGTAAGTGAGTGAGTGGATGTATGTGTGTTGGATGGTTGGTTCTATTGCAAAATCAACAATTTTCGTCTTTGAAAAAAGTGTTAGACCAGAACATTTCCCATTTTCTTATTTTTCTTCCTTTTGTCCTGTCTTGCCAAATATTGTGTAAATTTGTTTGGCTATTGAAATGGCTGTGTTTACAAGCCTCTTTAACAAATGGCAACAACAATATAATCAGCAGTATTTGTTGTCTTGAGATAGTAAAGAAAACACAAGACTTAAGGAAATATGTAGTAAGAGGAATTGCGAAGGATGGTCTTAAGTGCAGACGTATATTATATAATACTCTCCGAAATGTGATTAAAAATTACCCCTTCAGTGTCTCGTCTGAGGGTCAACGCATTAGACAAGAATATTCCTCACATATACCTAAAATTTAAGAATTTCGAGATATTTTAAACAGAATATTTTCAAATGTCTTGGAAATATTTCCATGTCATTTGTGGTTACCTCCCGATGTAAACTTTCAAAATACTGATACACGTGTCTTCTATTTTTAGCTCCACTTTATCATCATTTTTGAGATTTCCTTATTATTATTTTCTGTGTTGCACAGTGTTATCGATTCGTCGCATTCACAGCAAATGTTCTAATGTTCCAAAAGGATTTAGGTGTGATCTATAAATAATGCTTAAGCCGGAGCATCTACCGCAACGTGGAATTTTTTGTGAATGGAATGGAATCTTGAAAAAATGCCCGAAAATAAACATTTTTATTAAAAAAAATGTCAGCGACGAATGTTATTTTTTTCTTCTTAGAGCCAGAAGCATTGCAAGAGCTACCAATGCCGCAAGAAACCAGTGAGCGGAGCAGTATAGTAGGACGGGGCCGAATATACGATACCCTACACAACTAAAATAGAACTCTGTCCTTATGCGGATTTTTATTCCGAGCCTGGGTAATATTTCGTGATAGTTGCACCCTCTTGCCCGATTAGAGGTCAACAGCACCTCTTCCTTACACTGTCATATTTTCCGAATATTACCAATATTCAGTACAGCCCTTCTAATTATCTATCCATATTCCCTTCGCCGTGGGTTGTGCTGTGATCTTCGGCCTATAATTGTGGCCTATAGATCGACTTGAAAAAAACTGAAAAAATTATGCTTTCGGTCCAATTCATCCCAAAATTATTATCTGATCATCAGCGAAAATTATAGGGGTTTTCCTTGACCATAACTGGAACCTCATGGAACAGTTTAAAGCGATCAGCGCTATATTTCCGCCCTCTAGTGCGGTAAAGGGTTACTAAATAATATATGAATACAAAAGCACCTGTAAACATTTAAGTTTAACTCCCACATACATACATACGACCATTTAATTGGTATCAATATAAAGGTCAACCACTGCCCTTGGATATACTAACAACTTTTCGGGTCTATGTCCTTCAGGGGTAAATCTATATGCTATAGAATACAAATTTTGTAAAAGTCAGGGTTCATTTGACCCGCTAAATATTGACCGATCCTTTTTAAAACAGACATGCTTATTCTCTGGCCCAATCCCTTTCTCTATGTAAAATTTCACGATGTTTGGGTCATAATTGTGGCCTCTGGAGCGACCAGAAAAACCGATAAAAATTGAGTATTTGGTCCATTTCAAGTCAAGTTCGCCCGGGCGAAATTGTTTATACTCTGCACCACATGAAGTGCACTCAAAATTCCTCTAGTCGATCGGGATATTTTTATTGAGGCTAGGTTATCGTGTTGTGTGACACTCTACTTGAAAAACGAGATTTTTGTGAGTTATTTTTTATTCACCAGGAATCGGATATGCCAAATTATTGCCACTTGCATGAGAAAATTCGGTTAAAAATTTATCAAAACCTAAAAAGAAGAGGAAATTTTATCAAATCTTGGACCTAGATAAACACCGCACTACTTTTGTATGTATGTCAGCCTTCCAGAACCAAATTTCAGCCCCATCAGTTGGAGAATGCGGTTGAAGTCATCAAAATACAGAAAATGTGATGGTACCGTTATATGGGAGCTATACCAAACCGTAAAATGACATTCATAATTTTAGGTAGGGAAATTTGACACCCAATAAAAATTTGATAAATCAAATTAGAGCGAATTCTGTTGGAAAATATTCCCAAACCCTCCAAAATACCAAATAATGGGTGTACCATTATATGTAGGCTTTTCGTAATGTTGGGTCAATATATATCATTTTTGGTAGGGAGATTTTCTATTTAGTGAGAATCCGCAATATAAAATTACAACTAATTTGGTTGAAGCAAGTGTCCAAGCTACTCAAAATAGCGAAATTTGGGATGCGGCGTTATATGGGGGATTCCCTAAAAAGTAAAAATTTATCAGGATAAGTAAGAAGTTAGACGCCCAATGAGAATCTGAACAATCAAATTTGAGTTAATTCGGTTAATTAAAGTGCTCAAAATACCGAATAATGAGGGTTACCATTGTATTGTGGCTTCACGGAAACATGGGACAATGTTGGTAGAGACATATTCTATTCAATGGGAATCCAAAATATTATATTGTTCACAAATTGGTTGAAATATGATAAGATAAGATACCATACCACAACCCAAAACAACAAATTACAAACATGTGCCCAAACTAATCATAATACCGAATATTTTGGGGTTACCGATATATGGAGGCTACCCCGAAACATAGACAATATTGATAATTTTTCGTAGGCAGATCTAATAGCCAAAGTGAATCCAAAATACCAATTTACAGCTGATTCTGTTGAAATACTTATATAAACCTCCCAAAATACTAATTAATAGGGAGGGGGTGCCGTTATATGTGCGCTACCTTCAAATGAACTAATTTTGATTTTTCGGTAGAAAGGTTTGATATGCAGTCAAAACCAACATTAGCAAATTACAGCCCAATCCCCATAATATCAAAATTTTGTGGATCGATATACCCCATTTGCAATACCAACCATCCAATGGTTTACAACGCCTGTGTAAAATGTCAAAGTTCTGTCTCAAATGTTGTGATATCTATCGTGACTTCAACAGACAGTCCGACAGAGAGACACGCATAAATAGACAAAGAATTTTATTCTGATCAATAATATATATACTTGATGGGGTATCAGATGAATATTGGAAAGCGTTGCAAACGGAATGACAAATGAGGGTATAAAAATTTACTATAAATAACCAGTAATGAAAGTAGTAAAGTCGGACTGGGTCGACTATATGATACCCTTCACCACTTTCGGTATATTGTACATATGTATCCTAACAATTGCATGTCTCTCTCCAACCTATCCTTTAATTTCATATATGGGAGATATATCGAAATCTAAACCGATTTTCCCGAAACTCACCACATCATTCTAGACTCAATTTACTACGCTAAACCAAATGTTGTGCAAATCGAAGCATATAAAGGGACTTTGGTGCACTATTTATCTAAAATCAGACGAAAAAATATATGAGAGCTATATCTAAATCTCAACCGATTATTACGAAATTTAACACACATCGTTCTAGACTTAATTCAGCACGCTATGTGAAATTTCGTGCAAATCGAAGGATATAAAGGGACTTTGGTGCACTATTTACCGAAAATCGGACGAAAATATATATGGGAGCTATATCTAAATCTGAACCGAATTCCACGAAATTTAACACACATCGTTTTAAACTTAATTCAGTACGCTGTGCCAAATTTCGTGCAAATCGAAGGATACAAAGGGACTTTGGTGCACTATTTACCGAAAATCGGACGAAAATATATATGGGAGCTATATCTAAATCTGAACCGAATTCCACGAAATTTAACACACATCGTTTTAGACTTAATTCAGACTTTATTCAGTACGCTATGCCAAATTTCGTGCAAATCGAAAGGTATTTAGGGACTCTGGTACACCATGTACATTAAATCGGACGAAAATATATACGGGAGCTATATCTAAATCTGAACCGATTTTCAGGAAACTTAACACACATCATTCTAGACCTAATTCATTACGCTGTGCCAAATTTCGTGCAAATCGAAAGATATATAGGGACTTTGGTGTACCATTTGCATTAAATCGGATGAAAATATATATGGGAGCTATATCTAAACCTGAACAGATTTTCACGAAACTTATCACACGTCATTCTAGACTTAATTCAGTATACTATGCCAAAATTCGTGCAAATCGAATGTTTTTCAAGGACTTTGGTGCAAACATATACATAAAATCGGGCGAAACTATATACGGGAGCTATATCTTAATCTGAACCGATTTTCAAGAAATTTTACGCACATGATTCTAGGCTCAATGTAGTACGCTATGCCAAATTTCGTAGAAATCGAAGGATATATGGGGACTTTGGATACCAATTGCATTAAATCGGACGAAAATATATATGAGAGCTATATCTAAATCTGAACCGATTTTTCCCAATTTCAATAGGGTTCGTCCTTGGGCCGAATAAGTGACCTGTGCCAAATTTCATCCAATTCGGATTATAAATGCGACCTGTACTTTGTTTACAATTTAACATGGACAGACAGACGGACGGACTGACATGCATAAATCGACTTAAAAATTGATTCTATGCATATTCTCAACAGGAACCATGTGTCTATCTCGTTTCCTTTTGCCTGTTACAAACATATGCACAAAGCCATAATACCCTGTACCACAGTGTGGTGAAGGGTATAAAAAAACAAAACCAATTAAGTAGAAACATGTACCTAAACTAATCGTGGTAGGCAGATCTGATAGCCAAGGTAATCCAGGTCATTCTGTTGAAACACGTGTATGAACCTCCCAAAATACTGAACAATGGGGAGGGGGTTATATGTGCGCTACCCTAAAAAGTGAACTAATATTGATCATTTTCGGTAGGAAGATTTGATACCCAGTGAAAATCAACCGTAGCAAATTACAGCCCAATCTCCATAACTTAAATTTCTTTATAAAATCCACGCTTATTGGTCTTAAGAAATTTCTTTATAAAATCCACGCCTATTGGTCATAAGAAATTTCTTT
>NW_026881773.1:0-36298 GCF_032173495.1 Musca vetustissima
AGCCTAAAGTGATGTCTGCCAAGTTTCGAGAAAATCGGTCCAGATTTAGATATAGCTCCCATATATAGTTTCGTCCGATTTCATGTAAATGGTGCACCAAAGTCCCTATATATCCTTCGATTTGCACGAAATTTGGCATATCGTACTGAATTGAGCCTAGAATTATGTCTGCCAAGTTTCGTGAAAATCGGTCCAGATTAAGATATAGCTCCCATATATAGTTTCGTCCGATTTCATGTAAATGGTGCACCAAAGTCCCTATACATCCTTCGATTTGTACGAAATTTGGCATAACGTACTAAATTGAGCCCAGAGTCATGTCTGCCAAGTTTCGTGAAAATCGGTCCAGATTTAGATATAGCTCCCATATATAGTTTCGTCCGATTTCATGTAAATGGTGCACCAAAATCCCTATATATCCTTCGATTTGCACGAAATTCGGCATAACGTACTGAATTAAGCCTAAAGTGATGTCTGCCAAGTTTCGAGAAAATCGGTCCAGATTTAGATATAGCTCCCATATATAGTTTCGTCCGATTTCATGTAAATGGTGCACCAAAGTCCCTATATATCCTTCGATTTGCACGAAATTTGGCATATCGTACTGAATTGAGCCTAGAATTATGTCTGCCAAGTTTCGTGAAAATCGGTCCAGATTAAGATATAGCTCCCATATATAGTTTCGTCCGATTTCATGTAAATGGTGCACCAAAGTCCCTATACATCCTTCGATTTGCACGAAATTTGGCATAACGTACTGAATTGAGCCCAGAGTCATGTCTGCCAAGTTTCGTGAAAATCGGTCCAGATTTAGATATAGCTCCCATATATAGTTTCGTCCGATTTCATGTAAATGGTGCACCAAAATCCCTATATATCCTTCGATTTGCACCAAATTTGGCATATCGTACTGAATTGAGCCTAGAATTATGTCTGCCAAGTTTCGTGAAAATCGGTCCAGATTAAGATATAGCTCCCATATATAGTTTCGTCCGATTTCATGTAAATGGTGCACCAAAGTCCCTATACATCCTTCGATTTGTACGAAATTTGGCATAACGTACTGAATTGAGCCCAGAGTCATGTCTGCCAAGTTTCGTGAAAATCGGTCCAGATTTAGATATAGCTCCCATATATAGTTTCGTCCGATTTCATGTAAATGGTGCACCAAAATCCCTATATATCCTTCGATTTGCACGAAATTCGGCATAACGTACTGAATTAAGCCTAAAGTGATGTCTGCCAAGTTTCGAGAAAATCGGTCCAGATTTAGATATAGCTCCCATATATAGTTTCGTCCGATTTCATGTAAATGGTGCACCAAAGTCCCTATATATCCTTCGATTTGCACGAAATTTGGCATATCGTACTGAATTGAGCCTAGAATTATGTCTGCCAAGTTTCGTGAAAATCGGTCCAGATTAAGATATAGCTCCCATATATAGTTTCGTCCGATTTCATGTAAATGGTGCACCAAAGTCCCTATACATCCTTCGATTTGTACGAAATTTGGCATAACGTACTAAATTGAGCCCAGAGTCATGTCTGCCAAGTTTCGTGAAAATCGGTCCAGATTTAGATATAGCTCCCATATATAGTTTCGTCCGATTTCATGTAAATGGTGCACCAAAATCCCTATATATCCTTCGATTTGCACGAAATTCGGCATAACGTACTGAATTAAGCCTAAAGTGATGTCTGCCAAGTTTCGAGAAAATCGGTCCAGATTTAGATATAGCTCCCATATATAGTTTCGTCCGATTTCATGTAAATGGTGCACCAAAGTCCCTATATATCCTTCGATTTGCACGAAATTTGGCATATCGTACTGAATTGAGCCTAGAATTATGTCTGCCAAGTTTCGTGAAAATCGGTCCAGATTAAGATATAGCTCCCATATATAGTTTCGTCCGATTTCATGTAAATGGTGCACCAAAGTCCCTATACATCCTTCGATTTGTACGAAATTTGGCATAACGTACTGAATTGAGCCCAGAGTCATGTCTGCCAAGTTTCGTGAAAATCGGTCCAGATTTAGATATAGCTCCCATATATAGTTTCGTCCGATTTCATGTAAATGGTGCACCAAAATCCCTATATATCCTTCGATTTGCACGAAATTCGGCATAACGTACTGAATTAAGCCTAAAGTGATGTCTGCCAAGTTTCGAGAAAATCGGTCCAGATTTAGATATAGCTCCCATATATAGTTTCGTCCGATTTCATGTAAATGGTGCACCAAAGTCCCTATATATCCTTCGATTTGCACGAAATTTGGCATAACGTACTGAATTGAGCCCAGAGTGATTTCTGCCAAGTTTCGAGAAAATCGGTCCAGATTTAGATATAGCTCCCATATATAGTTTCGTCCGATTTCATGTAAATGGTGCACCAAAGTCCCTATATATCCTTCGATTTGCACGAAATTTGGCATAACGTACTGAATTAAGCCTAAAGTGATGTCTGCTTTTTTCGTGAAAATCGGTCCAGATTTAGATATAGCTCCCTTTTATTATAGATTGATTTTAAGTAACTGACGCACCAAGGAACCAATGAGCTGATAGGAACAAAACTTTCTGAAATTAGAACAAACTAATCTGTGACAAGTTTGTTTCAAATCGCTTAATATTTGGATAGAGCTTCCATATATATTTTCTCCCGCTTTCAGGTAAATTGGGCATCAAACTCCTCATGTTAGTCAGATTGACATCAAATTTTGCACAACTTACAAAATTTAGCATAGAATTACGTAGTTGTGTTTTCCAGAAGTACAGACATAGCCCAACGGATGACCAATTTATATTTGTTTGAAGTCGATTTACATACTTTATGGATATATCTAGGTAGATTCACATTTAGATAAATATCAAATATTTTAGTTCATCCAATTTCATGTTAATGGCCCAGTTGAATACACACAAAGTGGTGAAGGGTATCATAAAGTCGGCTCCGGCCGACTTTTCTGCTTTCCTTACTGGTTTTTAATTTAATATCACATTTTATTGATATATGAATGGCTCTGCGGTACATTTCAAATGCCAATAGAAAAATATTGCCCTTTCATTGAATTTTCGCTTTCCGTTTTTATTAGATTCTTAAAAACCAGAGACACATATACGTTCGAACACCCCTCAGCCAGTGTATGGAGGATGTGTGGTCAGCATTTTTTGCAGAAATCGGAAATGATTTTGCTTGGTCATATTTCCTGCATTACCCTTTACCTCATTACACGGAGTGGTTCCTGGTCTGTTTCTGTTCAGCATGTTTGTCGGTGTGAATGTAAAAGTGAAAAAGTGCAACGAATTTTTTGGCGGTTATATTTTTGCCTGAAACCTTTGGTGCTGGCCTGGCTACCATCAAATTTTCATGATGATAACGATGGTATGTGTGGTATGCCAACGTTATGGCTGGAAAACATACTTTAAAAAGGAATTGAGAATTTTTCTTCTCGCCGTTTCTTTGGAAATTTTACAGAGTAGTTCATGTGATTTTTTCAGGTCTCTTCTACTTTGATATATTTATGTAGGGAATATTATATTTTATAGTCCTTCGTGTTGCGAAAAATTCCGTTTGTGTTTTCTTCATATGATAGAAACGTGGTTGTTATCCATAAAATTGTTGGTGTTGTAGATATATAAAATGTACTCTGTTAAATTGCCATAAATTCTCATGACATACTGACTGGATATTGGAGGGCAACATGTGGTTCATATCTCCGTAGGTCCTCGAAAAAAATTATTATTTTTAAATCCACGACTGTAGGGGCTTGAAAAAATGTTATTTACAATTCCAAGCCTCTAGGGCCATGAAATTTTTTTTGCAATTCCACGACAGTAAGGGCTTGGAAAAATTGTTATTTACAATTTCACGCCTGTAGGGCCTTCAAATTTTTTTTACAATTCCACGCCTGTAGGGCCTTGATTTTTTTTTACAATTCCACGCCTCTAGGGCCTTGAAATTTTTTTTACAATTCCGCGCCTGAAGGGCCTTGAAAAGAATATTATTTATAAATCCACGCCTTGTTGGTCCTTGAAAAAATATTTTTTTTTATAAATCGACGCCTTGTTGGTCTTTAGAAAAAATATTCTTTATAAATCTACGGGTGTTAGCCTTGGTCCTTGGAAAAAATATTCTTTAAAAATCCATGCCTGTTTGGTCCTTGGAAAAAATATTCTTTAAAAATCCATGCCTTAGTGGTCGTTGGAAAAGATACTCTTTATAACTACACGCCTTCTTGGAAAAATATTCTTAAACCAGTAAGGAAAATAGTAAAGTCAGACGGGCCGACTATATGATACCCTTTACCACTTTGGCTATATTCATGAAATACATCCTTACAGACCTTGATTTTTTTAAGGACCATTGATATGAAATTCGACTAAGTTAAATATGTGATCTGTGTCTATATATGAATCGACTTAACCCAACGATCTATAACCGGGTATATTTGTATAAAGTATATATATTTTCTTGACCAGCGTAATATTCTATGACTTTTTATTCAGGTCCGTCTTTCTGTTGTCATCACTCTAGCGTCTAAATGAATTGTGATAGATCGCCAAAATGTTGCATAAAGTTGTCTCTTTTCTGCAGGTCCGAAGATGAGCTTTATAGGTCCACGTACCAAATGTCTCCACTAAAAATTTGGGTCCACTTTTTCGGGTAGCACCCATATAACGGTTAACTCAGACCCATTTCGATACGTTGCGCGTAATGTTGTGCCAATCGGACACATTTAAAATCTTTTGTGCACCATTTGCGAAAAATCGGAAGAACATATATATGGGAGCTATATCTAAAACTGAACCGATTTCAATAAAACTTGGCACAAGTTAGTCTATCCTAACTTCAGTGCGTTGTGGAAAATTCCATGCCAATCGGCCTAAATGTGACTCTTTGAAGCACCATTTGCTTAAAATCGGACGAACATATATATGGGAGCTATATCTAAACCTGAACCGATTTCAATAAAACTTGATACACCTTAATCTATCCTAACTTCAGTGCGTTGTGGAAAATTTCGTGCTAATCGACCTAAATTTGACTCTTTGGTGCACAATTTGCTAAAAATCGGACGAAAATATATATGGGAGCTATATCTAAATCTGAACCGATTTTTCCAAATTTCCATAGGGTTTGTACCTGGGCAAAACAAATGAGCAGTGTCAAATTTCATCCAATTCGGATCATAAATGCGACCAGTACTTTGTTTACAATTTAATATGGGCAGACGGACGGACAGACGGACATGCATAAATCGACTTAGAAAGTGATTCTATGCATATTCTCAAAAGGAAGCATGGGTCTATCTCGATTATTTTTATACCCTACACAACTATGTTGTCAGGGTATTATAGCTTTGTGCAGCTCAAAAGTTTGTAACGCCGCGAAATATTGGTCCTAGACCCACGTTTAAGTATACCGATCGTCATATCTCGACTAGCTGAGTCGATCATGTGTGTCCGTCCGTCTGTCCATTATAATTTGTAAACACGATACAGGCCACAGTTATGGACCAATCTTCACGAAATTTTGCATGCAGGATTGGTTCTGGCCAATGAAAAGATCGGTTAATATTTAGGGGATGAAATCGACCAAAAACTTTATTTTTGTCGTTTTTTCTGGTCGCTCTAGAGGCCGCAATTATGGTCCAAACACTGAGAATTTTTGCATGGAGAAAGGGATCGGGCCAGAGAATAAGCATGCATGGTTTGATAAAGATCGGTCAATATTTAGCGGGTCAAATGGACCCTGACTTTTGTGTGAAAAATGACAAAATTTGTATTCTATGGCATATATGTTTGCCCCTGAAGAACATAGACCCGAGAAGTTGATAGTATATCCAAGAGGAGTGGTTGACCTTTTAATTGATACCAACTATATTGTCCTATGTACTCGGATGTGAGAGTTACATTTAAATATTTACAGGTGCTTACGTACTGAGATATTATTTAGTAACTCATTACCATACTAGAAGGCGGAAATATAGCGCTGATCGCTTTTAAAGTTTCCATGAGGTTCCGGTTATAGTCAAGGACAACGACTATAATTTGCGGTGCTGATCATGTCGATCTATATGCCACAAGCAGAAAGTTACACTGGAGAATGAATCTGGCCAAGTATTTTGATAGGCTTTTGTAATGATCTGTCACTATTCAGCGGGTCAAGTCAACCAAGACCTGACTGTGTAAAATGAAAAAAAAATGGATATTATGATATAAAACATTATTCGAAAAAGATGTCATGGCACGAAATAGGAACTATTGACCTCTAATCGGTTAAGAGGGTGCAAATAGATATAGATCTGCAGAAAGTTAGAGTTCCGTGGTAGTTGTGTAGGTTTCCAGTTACAAACATATGCACAAAGACATAATACCCTTTAGCACAGTGTGGTGAAGGGTATAAAAATGTATGCCTATAGGTCCTTGAAAAATCCTCGCCTGTAGGTCTTTGGAAAAAATTCTAGTCTTAAAATCCACGCCTAAGGACCTTTAAGTTCTTTAAAAAAACAGGACTGGCGGTCTTTTGGAAAAAATTGTACTTTAAAAATCCACGCATGTAGGACCTTTGAAAAGTTCTACTTTTAAAATGCATTCTTTATAAATCCGCACCTGTGGGTCGTTAAAAAATTACCTTTCAAAAGCCACGCCTTTAGGTCTTTGGAAAAAAAAATACTTTTAAAATTCACCCATATAGGTCTTCTAAAATATACACCATCTTTTTTGAGGGTTTTTTCCCTTCTCCCACAAATTCTAATTCAAGTTCTAAACTCTCTCATCCTTTTCATCCTTGACCCTTCAACCTAATATCATAACTAATTAACACATTTGTTTAACATATTCATAACCATTCTGAGACGTCACACGCACTTCATGACATTTAAACCTGCCTGCCAACACGATATCTAAAGGGCTAAATTAACATGTCCTTCCTGCCAGCCTTTCTGAATTTTGAGACCATTTCATGGATGACCTGTCATATTTTATACACATCATTTATGACACACAACAGCAACCATTTCCCAACAAATAAAGCGTAATTGCGGGAAGGGATATACCACATGTCCTTATTTGCGCTACTTCCGCCTTTTTCACGCACAAAAATCTGAGTTTATTAGAATGTATAAAATTTTAATTGTATGGAGAATCCATAAGTAGAGTGGAAGGGGTGGTGAGGACATTATGAAGGGGATGAATAAAAGGTTGGCTTGTATAAAATACCAGAAACAAAATGTCAAATATCTCTGATGCCATATAGACCTTCCTATTATCCCTGTCCAAATTAAATATCAGAAAAAATTCAAATACCTTATAGTTCTTCTTATTATACTTCTCCAAATTTCTATTTCAATCAGAATAAAAAATTCGATAATTTTGAAAAGAAAAAAATCTTCAAATTCTTCTAAATACATCAGCAGCCATATAGAACTTCTAATTCCTAAAATTTCAACTCCCCTCAGGATAAAATAATCCAATTCTTTGCATAAAATTCGAACGAGGTTTAGGTATAGCTGGCACATAAGGGTCCTGTCCACTTATCTTACCCCTCCCAAATTTCCTAAAATTCCTACTCCCCTCAGGATAAAATAATCCAATTTTTTGCATAAAATTCGGCCGAGGTTTAGGTATAGCTGGCACATAAGGGTCCTGTCCACTTATCTGTCATTTGAAGGATTTAACCCCATTTTCCAAACGAAGTGACTGTAATTGGATGGTGAAAAATCGTTGCACAAATTTTTCCATATAGGTCTACGTTTTGACAAGTGTTATGACTATAAAGAGGATTTTTTGAGGTTGAAATATGAAACATGACACAGTACATATTTCATATTTCTCAATATTTGAAGGTTTTTGTTAAGATTGGGACCCATCTAGAAGACATTACCTACATAGAAAATTTATCGCTGGCAAATAAATTTAATTTTTACCCGCCCATCCTCTTTGGTATTTTTTCTTCCAAACGCAATTAAATGTCCACCGCTGACCTATATTAGTTTTCGTTTTTGTTCCACTACCTTTTTTTCATCGGATTACCTATAGCCACAAAGTTCAAAACGATTACAATCTCAATGGTGCGTTTAAACGGTGGCGAGGTCTAAACCGATTTTTATTTTATTTTCTTTTTTTAAACTCATATCTGCAAAATTCACTCAACCATTCACGTTTTAATTGAAGAGCGGATTTTATTATGGCAACTAGAAAAAAATACATGGCTGTAAAAAATGTCAAACGAAAATTTTCGATTTCATGGTATGGTGGTCACGGACATGATTTGAAATGACCGCTCAAATAATAGCGGCAAAAGCAAATAGAAAAGTTAACACCAAAAGCGTCAACGCAGTGAAAGAGCTATATGAACTGATGTGGTATTGTAGGATCACCATAGCACTAGGAAGAGAATGATAAGGTAAATTCTATAACTTTGAGAACAGGCAGACAGGATATAAACAGGAAAAACGTCTGATATAAATGGTTTGGTATTATGAATCCTATTAGCAAAACTTGATCCTGGGTATATGACCAAAATTCTTTCTACATGACAATTTGATGACAATTTTGTTCTGAACACCAATACCTACCCCTAACACCAATACCTACAACATATTCAATCTATTCTCGCTCATTTTCGCTTTCTGCTTTCGTTTTTCCTAACATTGTCCACTTGCCATCCATATCCCGTATCAGTATAATTGCCAGTGCAATGTTGAGTCCCTCTTATTCACACCGTGGTGGTTTAGGTTTGGTGACCAAAAACACTGATTCACGTTCTGTGCATTTTGCGAATCACCAAAGTGCGAACATTGAAATTGACATCGGTGGTTATGTTGTGTTACAAAAACAGAATAACGGAGGAAAATGCAATTCCCAGTTAACTAATTCCAACTAAATCGCACAGTGGAGGAAATAGTGGTATCGAATACAAAAGTCGTTAAGTTCGGCCGGGTCGAGCGTATGCACTGCACCACGTGGGGTACACTCAAAAATCCCTTAATCGGTGCGGATCTTTACATGGGGACCATGTTTCGTTTTTTGTTCATGCTACGCAAAAATAATGTTCCAATTGTAGACACTCTGTTTGGAAAATTATTTTAATTACCGGAAATGGGCGGCATTTTACATCAGGGTGAAATTCGGATAAAGCCTTCAAAATACCGGGAGGAGGCTATGCCAACATTAGAACCTATATTGAAAAATCGGTGAAAATTACGTTGAGTCAATCTAGACATGAGTGTCCATCCGTCCGTCTGTCCATTATAATTTTTAAGTATAGTACAGACCACTGTTATGGTCTAATCACCATGAAATTTTGAATTAATGTTCGGGTCGGACCTGAATAAGACAAATAATGTTTATGGTAATGATCGGGTAATGTTTAGGGGATGATATTTTATACGAAGAAGGGGATCTGACCATATAATAAGTATGGCCTTTTCATTGTAATATATATTTAGTGGGCCAAATGGACTTAGACTTTTGTGTGAGGAACATAGACCCGAGAAGGTGACAGTATATCCGAGAGAGTTATAGACCTTTAAATTTACACTAATTATATTGCTGCATAAACTCGGATGTTAGATTTGCTACGCAAAAATAATGTTCCAATTTTAGACACTCTGTTTGGAAAATTATTTTAATTACCGGAAATGGGCGGCATTTTACATCAGGGAATTCGGATAAAGCCTTCAAAATACCGGGAGGAAGTAATGTCAACATAAGAACCTATATTGAAAAATCGGTGAAAATTACGTTGAGTCAATCTAGACATGTGTGTCCATCCGTCCGTCTGTCCATTATAATTTTTAAGTACAGTACAGACCACTGTTATGGACTAATCACCATGAAATTTTGAATGAATGTTCGGGTTGGACCTGAATAAGACAAAAAATGTTTATGGTAATGATCGGGTAATGTTTAGGGGATGACATTTTATACGGAGAAGGGGATCTGTCCATATAATAAGTATGGCCTTTTCATTGTAATCAGTATTTAGTGGGTCAAATGGACATAGACTTTTGTGTAAGGAACATAGACCCGAGAAGGTGACAGTATATCCGAGAGAGTTATAGACCTTGAAATTTACGCTAATTGTATTGCTGCATAAACTCGGATGTGGGATTGGTACAGAAACATTTTTTAAATCCCCAGAAAATTTAAGTCTATAGGTATAGTGGTTCGATTATACTGCTCCGCTAACTGATTTAAAAATATTTCTTTTGTCGAAATTTCCCCCACTGTTTGTATTTCTAAAAACGCATAAACCGGTTTGCCAATTAAAAGTTGGAAATTTAACAAAGCGTTAAATTTAATTGACCAAAAAAAGTTGTGTAAATGGAAAATATAAAAACCTCCAGTTAAAAATGCAAACCCATTGATAATAGAAGTCATGCAATTGACACCAAAAGAAATACAGAAAATCCATTTAAAGTAAATAATTAGAGTCGGGTTAAAAATAAAATGCCAAAAATTAAACAAGGGAGCGTAACAATATAGTCAAACGGGCCGGACCATATGATAAAATACACAACTATCACGAAACTTTTACTTTATGCGGTTCTATATTCTGGTCTATGTCCTTCAGAAATAAATACACATATACGCCCCAGAATACGTTTTTTTCAATTTTCACACAAAATAGTGGGTCCATTTGACCCGCTAAATATTGACCGATCTTCATAAAAGCAGCCGGATTCCATTCATGATGCAAAACTGGCGTTCGGGTCGAAATTTTAGCCTATAGAGCGACCAGAAAACCAGACAAAATAAAGTTTTTGGTCGATTTCATCACCTTAATATTATCGGACCATTACCACAAACAATGGAGATTTTAATTTTTTTCATATATGAGAGCTATATCTAAATCTGAACCGATTTCCACGAAATTTAGCACACATCATTATAGACTTAAATCAGTACGCTTTGCCAAATTTCGGGCATATCGAAAAATATATAAGGACTTTGGTACACCATGTACATTAAATCGGACGAAAATATATATGTGAGCTATATCTAAATCTGAACCGATTTTCACGAAACTTACCAAACAACATTCTAGACATAATTCAGTACCCCATGCAAAATTCGGTGCATATTGAAAGATGTATAGGATCCTTGGTATACCATTTATATTAAATCGGACGAAAACATAATAGTGAGCTATATCTGAATCTGAACCGATTTTCACGAAACTTCACAAACATTATTCAAGACTTTATTCAGTACGCGATGCCAAATATCGTGCAGATCGAAAGATATTCAGGGACTCTGGCGCACCATTTACCTTAAATCGGACGAAAATATATATTGGAACTATATATAAACCTGAACTGATTTTCACTAAACTCAGCACACACCATTCTGCATTAAATACAGAACGCTCTGCCAAATTTCGTGCAAATCGAATGATATATAGAGACCATTTATGTAAAATCGGACGAAACTATATATGGGAGCTATATCTAAATTTGAACCGATTTTTCCCAATTTCAATAGTGTTCGTCCTTGGGCCGAATAAGTGACCTATGCCAAATTTCATCCAATTCCGATCATAAATGCGATCTGTACTTTGTTTACAATTCAACATCGACAGACAGACGGGCGGACGGACATGCATAAATCGACTTACAAAGTGATTCTATGAATATTCTCAAAAAGCACCATGTGTCTATCTCGTTTCATTTTGCCTGTTACAAACATATGCACAAAGACATAATACCCTGTACCACAGTGTGGTGAAGGGTATAGAAAAAGACCAAGGAGAATGTAAAGAAATATGTTTAGGAAATCATGGCATATTCTTGGTCCTTGAACAATTTCTTTAAATATTCACACCTGCCCTTTATGCGTGAATGAAAATTCTATAAAATATGTCTTTGGAAAAAGTTATACTTTATAAATCCACACATGTAGGTCGTTGATAAAATTCTACTTTATAAAACCACGCCTGTAGGTCTTTGGAAAAAATTCTACTAAATCCATGCCTTTTGAAAAATAACGATTCCCCCTACCAGGTCTTCCCCCTACAACCACCAAAATTGACCAATAAAAGTAGTAGTAAGTAAAAGTGAGCGGAGCAGTATAGTCGGACGGGGCCGACCATATGATACCCTACACAAATATCAAGGAACTCAGATCTATATTCCAAGAATGGGCAATATTTTGCTATATTTGCACCCTCTTAACCGATTAGATGTCAATAGCCCCTATTTCTTGCCATGATATTTCGAATTATGTTTTATATCACAATCTCCATTTTTTTTTGATTTTTCTGAGTTGACTTAACCCGCTGAATAGTGACAGATCATTATAAAAGCCCATCAAATTAGTTGGCCAGATTCATTCTCCAGTATAATATTCCGCTTATGATTGTGGCATACAGATCGACGTGAAAAAACACAATAAAAAAAATCGGTCCACTTCATCCCAATATTATTATCTGATCATCATCGAAAATTATAGGCTTCGTCCTTGACCCTTCCTGGATCCTAATGGAAAATCAATCAGCGATCAGCGCTATATTTTGGCCGTCTAGTGTGGTAATGGGTTACTAAATAATGTATGAATACATAAGAACCTGTAAATATTTAAGTGTAACTCCCATCCGAGTACATACGACAATATAATTGGTATCAATTTAAAGGACAACCACTCCTCTTGGATATACTATCAACTTCTCGGGTCTATGTCCTTCAGTAGTAAATATATAGGCTCCAGAGTACAAATTTTGTAATTTTCACGCAAAAGTCTGGCTCCATGTGACCGGCTAAATCTTGACCGATCTTCATTTGGCCATATTCCTTTCCTGCAGTAAAATTTCGTGGTGTTCGGGTCATAATTGTGGCCTCTAGAGCGACCAGAAAACCAGACAAAAATAAAGTACTTGGTCCTAAATATTAACGGATCCTTGGCCAGAACAGGTCATTCATGCAACATTTTGTGGCGAGTGGTCCATAACTTTGGTCTGTATCGTATTTACAAATTATAATAGACGCACGGACGAACTTAAAAGTGGGTCCAGGGCAAAGATTTCGCGGCGTTACAAACACGTTGGGCTCCATAAAGCTATAATACCCATAAAACACAGTTGTTTAGCGTATAATGGCAGTCAATTTAGTTGAATAACGTGTATCCAGCAATAATTTAAAGTACCAAATTACTGCCAATTCGGATAAAAATGTGTCCAAATAGTTAAAATACCAAACAGTGGACAGATATATTAAATTTTTAATGCTAATAGCAATGTATATGCAACATTTCGAAGCTCATTCGTAAATATTATCAGCTCTATTGTGATTTCAACAGACAGCCGGACTTCTGATTAGGAATATACATCTCATGGGGTCTCCGGTAAAAATTTCGAGATGTTACAAATGAAATAACCAATTCAATATACACTCCTCCTTAGGGAAGCGCATAAAAATTCTAGAAAAAATAATATTTTTTTCCAAAATTTATTAAGACTAAAATTATATAGGAATGGCATAAATGGAAAATTTGAAATTAAGTTTTTAAACCTTTGACCAACGGGTAACTTCTCTAATGGTTACTTTGTGGTCATCTTATGGATTTTTTTCTGTTTACCTTGAATCTTAGTTAATGATTCTAATCTTTGCAACATTACTTACCGACTTCCATTCCTATGGGTATTCCCATTTGTTATCTATGAAAACCAAATTAATATCCTACTCTTAGTAAAACACTTAAAGTGGCAATGTTTGTTTTCACCTGACAATTTGTTATCCTAGCTTGTCTTTTGTGTCATGCATGCCTGCATGTATTCCATCTTTTCAGAAATTCTCTTTCCCCCAGTTTTTTACTTTTTGTTTTTTTTTTAATTTTTTTTGTCAGGATTCTAAGGATTTTCACAGCATTCATGCAATAGTATAGGTCATGGTTTAATGTGTCATCAAGTCCAAAAGACATTGTTGGACAATTTTTATTTTTGTTCTGCTCTCTTTGTTCCTATTTGTCTCTTTCAACACATAAATCCTTTTCGAAGCTTTGAGAATATATTTTTTTCTCTTGCATTACTTTTGGAGTTGTAAAGAAAGGATACACTGTTACTCACAAGAGTAAAAAAACCATATCACTGTTGAGTGACATGGAAAAACACTGGCATATCCTATTTGAAAGAATGTCAGGTTTTTGTTTCTGTTGTTATTTCTGGTACACAGGACTTTAGTGGATGTAATGCGTTAATATGGTTTTGTGTTTTTATACCCTACACAACTATGTTGTGATGGTACTATAAGTTTTGTGTGGTATGAAATGGTCGTAGGCCCACCATTTTGTATACCGATCTCGCCTAGCTCAATTGATTCGGCTAAGTATGTCGATTATGTTTGATTACAATTTATAATGAACAAAAGCATTCTAAATTGTAATCAAAGTATAGATCGAATTTATGGGCCAATCACCACGATATTTTGCATGTGATTTACCCTTGATACCCTTATGTACCTTCAATATATAATCACCAAAAATATTCGCAAAACATTTATTCCGTCTTGCTGTCCACACGTCTTTTCTATAAAATCCCCAAATTCCCAACTCTAAAAACTCTTTTGAAACTGTAATTAAATACCTAAGCTAACCATAATTGCATTTCAGAAATAGTTTTATTCGACTTCCGAAAAGTACAAAATATTTTAGTTTTTATTAACAAAACAAACAACCAAGACACAGACACACAGAAATCTCAATAAATGTGCAATAAACTTTAACCAAAATCTTTGCACTTAGAAAATATTTTCGTCAGACACCCACAATAGACTTATGTGGCAAATTGAAATGACATAGACACACACATGAGAAAACACACATTTATGTGCAAACATACAGAGTGGTTTAAATTTATTTTAGTGGTGCAAATTTGTCTTGGTGTGGAGACAATCATAAATCGTGGTTAAAGGTAGAAAGCACAAGACGGAAAAATGAAATTATTTGTATGTGGTTTCGTAACAATAGGGTTGCCAATAAGGTTGCCAATGTGAAAAGAAAATCGGGGATCTACACATTCTTATATGGCTCAAGAGACCCGTATCATATAAGTGCCAGGCTTGTGATTATGATCCATAGAATGTTAAAGTTTAGTGATTGTTGTGACATAAATGGCCTGTCCTGCTTCACTTCCTATTTTAAAAATATGTTGTCCTCAATCCTAGTTACTTTCAATATCTAAAAACCAGTAAGGAAAGTAGTAAAGTCGGACGGGGCCGACTATATGATACCCTTCACCACTTTGAGTATATTCAACAGATGAATCCTAACAGAAGTCGCATTTTTAAAGGACCAGTAAAATGAAATTGGAACCATAAACACGTCATTCTGCAACCGATACTAAATTGTTCATTTGGTCAGATATAGAAGCTATATCTAAATCTGAACCGATTTCAGGAAACTTAACACACATCATTCTAGACCTAATTTGTTACGCTGTGCCAAATTTCGTGCAAATCGAAAGATATATAGGGACTTTGATGCACCATTTACATTAAATCTGACGAAAGTATATGTGGGAGCTATATATAAATCTGAACCGATTTTCAGGCAACTTTACACACATCATTCTAGACCTAATTTGCTACGCTGTGCCAAATTTCGTGCTTAAATCGACTCAAAAAGTGATTCTATGCATATTCTCAAAAGGAGCCATGGGTCATCTCGATTATTTTTGCATGTTACAAACATATGCACAAAAACATAATACCCTGTACCAGAAAAAAGAATTTGGTTCAAGAACCTCAAAACCTGGGGGCTACCAGAAAAAATTGACCAATATTTATAATTTATAGTGGAGAGATGTGCTACCTAATAAGAACTCGACGTACTAAATTACAGTCAATTTGGTCGAAAAATCCGATCAGAACCCCCAAAATACCAAAAATTTTGGGGTACCGTTATATGTGTACTACCAGAAAAACTGGACCTATATTTATAATTTTTAGTGGAGTAATTTGGTACCCAATAAGAACCCAATGTACAAAGTTTCAGCGAATTCAGTTATAAATTCGAAAATACCGAAAATTGGGGGTGCCAAAGTACCAAATTTCAGTGAATTCGGTCGGAAAATGCGATCAAAACCCCCAAAATACCGAAAATTGGGGGTGCCCTTATATGGGGGCTTTCCGAAAAAATGGACCTTTATTTATAATTTTTGGTAGGGAGATTTGCTACCCAATAAGAACACAAAGTACCAAATTTCAGTGAATTCGGTCGGAAAATGCGATCAAAACCCCCAAAATACCGAAAATTGGGGGTAATCTTATATGGGGGCTATCCGAAAAAATGGACCTTTATTTATAATTTTTGGTAGGGAGATTTGCTACCCAATAAGAACTCAATGTACAAAATTTCAGCGAATTCAGTTAAAAAACGCGCTCAAGAACCTCAAAATACCGAAAATTTGGGGGTACCCTTATATGGGGGCTATGCGGAAAAATGGACCGTTATTTATAGTTTTTAGTAGGGAGATTTGCTACCCAATAAGAACACAAAGTACCAAATTTCAGCGAATTCGGTCGGAAAATGCGATCAAAACCCCCAAAATACCGAAAATTGGGGGTAATCTTATATGGGGGCTATCCGAAAAAATGGACCTTTATTTATAATTTTTGGTAGAGAGATTTGCTACCCAATAAGAACTCAAAGTACCAAATTTCAGCGAATTCAGTTAAAAAACGCGCTCAAGAACCTCAAAATACCGAAAATTTTGGGGTACCCTTATATGGGAGCTATGCCTAAACGTGGACCGATTTTCTCCAATTTCAATAGGGTTCGTCCTTGGGCCAATTAAGTGACCTGTGCCAAATTTCATCCAAATCGGATCATAAATGCGACCTGTACTTTGTTTACAATTTAACATCGACAGACAGACGGACGGACGGACGGACATGCATAAATCGACTTAGAAAGTGATTCTATGCATATTCTCAAAAGGAACCATGGGTCTATCTCGATTATTTTTGCCTGTTACAAACATATGCACAAAGACATAATACCCTGTACCACAGTGTGGTGAAGGGTATAAAAATTAAGATTTTTTAAAAATAATTTTCATCATTGCAACCTAAGCGTGTACTTTTAGAAATGGAAACCCAGTTCTTATTTTCCGTAGCATACATTTTGGATGCAATGTGCCTCGTCTTTTCCCAAATGACTACTGGCTTGCTTTTATTTTTCATTATTTTGGTTTGTCTTTCGGCACATCTTTATAGCTCCATTTTGTTCTTAATTCTTTGGAAAATTATAGTCATTCAGTAAAGAGTTGTTTTGTCGTGTTTACACAAATTTAACTTGGTGGGTTTTTTTGGTGTCATATTCCCACCATAAGCCAATCTAACTAAATATGAGGAATGACAAATGTGTTAACTAAAGCGTTTATAAAATATTTTATTGTGCATTTAATGGAGGGGAATTCCCTTCGCATACGAATAGAAGAATATGAGAACCAATTGATGAACCGCTGGTGATAGAGGGAAAATATTTTTAAGGATTAATATATAATATTTATAAACAAAACAGTGAGCGGAGCAGTATAGTCGGCCGGGCCGAACATATGATACCCTACACAACCTCCACGAAAATCTAACTTTCTGTGGTTTTATTTCTGAGCATTGACAATATTTATAGATGTTTTCACCCTCTTGACCGACTAGAGGCCAACAAATATTACTAATATTCAGTACGTCCCTTCTAATTACTTGTTCAGATTCCCTTCACCGTGGGTTGTGGTGTGATGTTCGGCTTTCAATTAAGGTTTCTGTCCACATTATCCCAATATTATTATCTGATCGTCACCAAAAATTATAGGCGTTGTCCTTGACCATCCCTGGATCCTCCTTGACCATCCCTGGATCCTCATGGAAAATTTCAAAGCGATGAGTGCTATATTTCCGAAATCTATTGTGGCAATGGGTTACTAAATAGTATATGAATACGTTGGGACCTGTAAATATTAAGGTGTAACTCCCACATCCGAGTACATACGACAATATAATTGGTATCAATTTAAAGGTCAACAACTTCTCTTGGGTATTGGTACTATCAACTTCACGGGTCTATGTCCTTCAGGGGTAATGCAATACGATATAGAATAAAAATTTTGAAATTTTTCACACAAAAGTCAAGGTCCATTTGCCCCGCTAAATATTGACCAATCTTTATCAAATCAGGCAAGATCATTCTTCAGCCCGATCCCGTTCTCCATGTAAAATTCGCGATGTTCGGGCCATAATTGCGGCCTCTGGAGCGAGCAGAAAAACGATCAAAAAACTGTGACCTGTATCGTGTTTACAAATTATAATGGACAGACGGACGGACGGACGCACATGTCTAGATCGACTCAGCTAGAAGAGATACGACGATCTGTATACTTAAAAGTGGGTCTAGGACCAATATTTCGTGGCGGTAGAAACTTTTGGGGCTGCACAAGGCTATAATACCCTGACAACATAGTTGTGTAGGGTATAAAAAAATAATATTTAAATAATTAAAGCCCTTCAAAATCACCATATATAACCCCAAATATTTGGTATTAAACATGATCAATATTGCTTCACTTTTTAGGGAATCCCCATATAACACAACATCCCAAATTTCGGTATTTTGGGTAGTTTGGACACGTGGTTTAACCAAATTAGCGGTAATGTTATATTCTGTATTCTCATTAAATGGAAAATCTCCCTACCAAAATGCTCAATATTGGCCCATGTTTCCGTGTAGCCCCCATATAATGGTACACCCATTATTCCCTATTTTGGGAGGTTAAATCAAATTCACAAATGGTGTCTTCGTACCAATAATTATCAATTCTATTTTACGGTTTGGTATAGCTTCCATAGAACGCTACCATAGCATTTTCGTTATTTTGAAGACTTTATCCATATTTTCCAAGAGGATGGGACTGTAATTTTGTACAAAGAGATCTGGAAAGAAACGATCGGCCCGGCTTAAATTAACGACGTTTTTACATGTTCATAATTAAATTTGATATATAAAATTTTATCTTACCTAGAAAATAATATTTAAAATGTTGCCAACTATATGTAAAAATACTTTTGTAAAATTAATTGATTTTTATTAATATTAAATTTATTTATTTCATAAATTAACAAAAAATATTTTATCTACTTATTTTTCATCTCCAAATTAACCAGCTTTATCTTCCCCTTGCAGCACAAAAAATCAAAAACATCCAACCATTGTAATGAAATCAGATCACAGTAATATATCCTTAGGCAGGCAGTCGGGTATCTCTTTAATTTGTATACCCCAAATTCAATGAGCACAGCTCCATTTCGTAGAATGGGATTTCTTGATTTGTCAAGGCCAATGTTATTTTTTTGTAGATCCATAGGTGGATAACGATCGTCAGGGATGATGGCACTGTAAATAATAGAAAAGAATAAAAAGTAATACAAAACATATATCGAACACAATTGACTAACATTATTCTTTGGGTGTAAAAAATATCTTATTGGATTTTTATGCAGCGGCAGCTCCCATCCATTAGTTCTTCTAGGGACATTTTTCGGTGTTCAAGAACCTTGGTTTTCTTCGGGTGTCATTTTACCCTTTCACCATTACTACTTGGTTTGCAATATTCAACTTGACGCCGTAAGGCATCAGCTTAGGGTGGTTTTACAAATTTTTGGATAATGAGCGAGTCGACAGTTTTTAGCATCTGGAAAGAAATAGAGAAGATGGTTAAATATTTTTTCAAATGTTGGGAAAGTATATAAAATATTATCGATAACATAAAATGAAAATTTTTCGATTACAATTTTTCATTAATGTAAATTTGTCGATAACATCATTGTTACATACAAATGCTAATAATCCTAGTAGCTTTTGTTTTTGAAACAATACTGAAGGATGATTCTCCTCTTTGGCTCAATTTTCGTTACATTTATTCATGATTGTTGCATACATTTTCGTTACTTGTCCTCCGTTTCTTATTTCTCTTTTTTAACGAAAAGAGGCTACTTAAATTTCAACTGCTTACAAGTGTCCATTACCGTGTATATTTTAATGTGAGTGACTATCAAAACTTTTACATTTCTCTCTGAGTCCTTGAGTCCAGCAGTTGGCATGGCAATGGTTTTATGTCCATTTAAATCATAGAGAAATAGAAAGGGGGTTATTATGTCCATAATTGGTGTTGTTTACATTAATTATTTTACATTTCTTTTGTTTTAAAATCACCTTCGTCTTGTTCCTGTTTGTTTTATGTAACTGCAATAGTGGAATTATTTGCAATTTTGTTTATACTTCATTGGATTTTTAAGAGTTTTTATTGCTTTCGTAATGAGGAGTAAAGGTAACAATAATTTGATGCAATGGATAGTTTTTTTAATAATTTCAAATGAAAACATTTTTCCACAAAAGTTTGCTCATAATATTTTAGGTGGAGTCATCAAAGACGGGAAATTTATATTTTTACGTTTTAATTGTATTTTCTCAATTTTACTCGTGGCATGTTACTAAAACCCTTTATGTTAGGCCAAATAAGGCGAAAACATAATTTCGAGGAAGGAAGAACCGGTTTTCTAATTTTTTGAACCGGATATTCAGATAATAAAATCGATAATGGTCCGTTTAAATAAATTTATGCGCGTTTGTTTATTAGCTTTCTGATAGTATGCACATGAGGTATTAAAACCGATTTTATGATCTGAAATGCGATTCAAAAATTTAGAAAATCCGTTCCTTTTTCTTAAACTAGAAACTTCCCACCCCTCCCCATAATCTTGTCGCACAGTGTTAACACATTTTCTACAGATTGGTGATAACAAGTTATTTACAGAAACAAATATGGATAACAATATTTAAATATAGAAATGTTATCGATAACGTGTTATCCATAATAATTTTTTGATATAAAAAGTTATTGTTAATAGTTCTATAGATAGAATTTTTCTATAAATACAATTTATCGATAGCATATCATTTTTATAAAAAAATATCTGTAACAAAATTTTTCCATTATTTTTTTTTTAATTCCCTAATTTCCCTGTCTCTATAGAACTATTTAACTTCCATTAATACTGCATCTAAATGTATGCAACACATTTTCAATAATTTATAGTTTTGTTTACAACTTTATATCCGGTACATTTTTGTGCAAATATTTCCGTGAGAAATATTTAAGCGGAAATGTTGCTGAACAAACAAAACACACATTACAATGACCACAATAAAATCTATCGCACAGATACCCAAGCATACTTACACATGCCTATCGAACCAACAATTTTATTGATTATGGGTTAGGAGAGAAAAAAAAAAACATTTTTGTTGTAGAGTTTTGTGGGTTAACCCGAAAAATATTTCATCATCCAAAATTGAAACTATCCATGCATTATATCGACAACTATGAAGACACAACTACATACATATCGATGTTATTATAATTATGGCAATTGTGTGAGTGTTCCTATACTGAAATAAAGAGAATCGTAATATTTATGACTTGTTCAGGAAAAAACCTGCACATCCTTTGTAGTCGATTTCATTGGGACACCGAATATTATTATCTATTGCCTGAATTCCCATTATGCAAAGCAATTTCCAATTGGACTATAGGGCAAAAAAGAAAAGCAATTATATGGCAAAAATTATCATCGACAGCAACATCCTCGACATCAGGAGCAACAACGGCAGTGGCAAGTAGACCAGCCAGTTATCATATGATGAAAATGATGTCTTGGTAAATGAAATGAGAAAGATACAAAATTGCATAGAGTTCACAACCTATCATCAGTCAATTGGCGTTAGGGGGGTGGGGGAGGTGTGGTTAGTTATAGTTTATCCGAGACAACATTAAACAAAGATGGCCAAAAGTGTATTTGGTTTGGTATCAGGGGCAATCTAATTTTAATTGCAATTGGGAGAGAGAGGTGAACTGGCAGGAGAGAACAAAAAGGGGTAATGTGAATGAGAGCCTAGTGAATAAATCGAATTCGTTATTGATAGATTTCTAGCTTTAAGCACACAAAAAATTATCAATATTGGCCCAAATTTCCCCACTTTATTTTCGGTATTCTAAAGGCTTTATCCAACATTTTGCCCCTGGAGTGCCTGGAATTTGGTGTAACAAGTTTTTGAAGGCTGTCATACATATGCACCGAAAATAATCAACATAGTCCACATAAAGGAAAGTCGTCCCATTGTTACTATTTTGACGGTTTTAGACAAATGAGAAAATTCGTGGATGTAATTGAAGGGAATAATTTTTGCAGTAATATCTGTATATAGTTCCAATTTATCTCCACTATATAAAGGACGCCGCCCCATTTTCAGAAATTATTAAATTTTAGCTGCATTTTCTCACCGATCTTGCTATATAGGTTCCTCTGTTGCCATAACCTCCATATAAATGTCCACGTCGTTAGTTTGAATGTTTTAGCTGAATTTGGGAATACAAATGGTTAAGCAATGTAACTTCTTGGAGATAAAAAAAAAATATTTTTAGAAAATAGTCAAAATCGGTCGATGTTATGACATAGGCACCATAGAAAGGCCCCTACCCTTTTCGTTGCTATTAAGGTATAAACCGAATTTTCTGATTGACGTGGTAATATGGAATGTCTGGTGAACAAAAACACTTCTTTTCAGAATATCAATTCAATTCAGTATTAATGTTATATAATAGTCTATTTTTCAGGAGTAAATATATACGCCCCAGAACACAAATTTTGTAATTTTTCACAAAAAAATCTGGGTCCATTCGACCCGCTAAATATTGACCGATATTCATGAAAATAGGCATACTTATTCCCTTCCTGGTGTGAAACTTCGTGGTGTTTGGGCCACCCCTAATATCAATCGATCATTGCCACAAATAATAGGGGTCTTCTTTGTCCACAACCCGTCCTGCATGCAAAATTTCGTGAAGATTGGCCCATAACTGTGGCCTGTATCGCATTTACACATTGTAATGGATAGACGAAAAGACGGACACACATGTCTAGATCGAGTCAGATAGTCAAGATATGGCGATCGGTTTACTTAAAGGTTGGTCTAGGACCAATATTTCGCGGCGTTACAATTTAGGCAAGTATCACAGAATCCTAAAATTTCATGACCCATTTAGAGAATGCTCACAGTGTGGCGAAGGGTATACAAATGTTTAGTTGTATAAAATTTATAAAAACAATTTAGAGCTTTTTTCCCTTTGATGTTTTTCTCACCCTTCTATAAATTTGCATATTTAAACACACCAGGATTTCCCCCATTGTTTTTGTATCCAAAAAATGCGTCGCTGTCTGTTTTCCTATTCACAGATTCATGGTGTGGTTGTTGTTACGGCTGTTGTTGATGTAATCACTGTTGTACACTTCAACTATTGACTTAATAAAGCAACACAAGCAATATAAACTAACTGTATAAAGCAACAAAACAACAACGGCAACAAACAAAATCTACCACTTTATAAAGATAAACTTTAGACAAACAGAAGCGGCGGCGGATGAGAGGAGAATGTATTAACACCAAAGGAACCTCCAGTGATTGATGACACACAGACAGATTCATACACAAAAATTCAACTGCAATCAAACGAATATGCATATACACGTGTATGTGTGTGAGTATGTATGTGCATATGTTTGTTGATTAACTATCAAAGTGAAGCTTCTTGCGTGTGCACGTTTGAATATGCAACACAACAAAGTTCAATTTCCAAGTCACACACACATAGACACACACACTCTCATGCAAATTCCTATCACTGCAAAGCAGCATTACACTTTTTCATCATATTCGCCGGATATGTGTTGCGTTTCCAATGAAATTTTATTTTATTCAAAAATTTGTTGCTGTTGCCGTCACTACTTCTCCATAACTAGACAAGTGTATCGTTGTAGTAGTGGTAGACGTTGTAGCAGTAGTGTTAGTAGCAATAAAAACTATCAAAAAGTACTCTTGACTATTCATATCTCATATTCACAAGAACAAAACAGAAACTGTAAACTATACTATACGCAAATAATACGTACGCATTCACTCGCTTATATATAACGCATAGAAGAATAGTCAAAGTCATTCAAACACACACACTCATCCACACACACAAAAGGAAAACCAGTAAGGAAAGTAGTAAAGTCGGACGGGGCCGACTATATGATACCCTTCACCACTATGGGTATATTAAACAGGACTATTAACATGAAATTGGTTGAAATAAAATATGTGATATTTATCTAAATGTGAATCTTCCTAGATCTATTCATAAAGTATGTAAATCGACTTCAAACAAATATAAACATTTCATCCGTTGGGCTATGTCTGTACTTCTAGAAAACGCAAATACGTAATTCTATGCTCAATTTTGTAAGTTGTGCAAAAATGTATGTCAATCTGACTACATGAGGAGTTTGATGCCCAATTTACTTGAAATCTGGCGAAAATATATATGGAAGCTCTATCCAAATATTAAGCGATTTCAAACAAACATGTCACAGGTTAGGTTATAGTAATTTCAGAACGTTTTGTTCCTATCAAGCTATTGGTTCCTTGGTGCGTCAATTACTTAAAATCAATCTATAATAAAATAGAGCATATCTATATCTGGACCGATTTTCACGAAACAAGGCAGACATCACTCTAGGCTCATTTCAGTACGTTATGCCAAATTTCGTGCAAATCGAAAGATATATTGCGACTTTGGGGCACCATATATTGCGACTTTGGGCACCATGCCAAATTTCGTGCAAATCGAAGGATACGTTAAATACTTAAAATCAATCTATAATAAAAGGGAGCTATATCTATATGTGGACCGATTTTCACGAAAGAAGGCAGACATCACTCTAGGCTCAATTCAGTACGTTATGCCAAATTTCGTGCAAATCGAAAGATATATTGCGACTTTGGGGCACCATTTACATGAAATCGGACGAAACTATATATGGGAGCTATATAGAAATCTAGACCGATTTTCTCGAAACTTGGCAGACATCTCTCTAGGCTCATTTCAGTACGTTATGCCAAATTTCGTGCAAATCGAAGGATATATAGAGACTTTGGTCCACCATTTACATGAAATCGGACGAAACTATATATGGGAGCTATATCTAAATCTGGACCGATTTTCTCGAAACTTGGCAGACATCTCTCTAGGCTCATTTCAGTACGTTATGCCAAATTTCGTGCAAATCGAAGGATATATAGGGACTTTGGTCCACCATTTACATGAAATCGGACGAAACTATATATGGGAGCTATATAGAAATCTGGACCGATTTTCTCGAAACTTGGCAGACATCACTCTAGGCTTAATTCATTACGTTATGCCAAATTTCGTGCAAATCGAAAGATATATTGGGACTTTGGGGCACCATTTACATGAAATCGGACGAAACTATATATGGGAGCTATATAGAATTCTGGACCGATTTTCTCAAAACTTGGCAGACATCTCTCTAGGCTCATTTCAGTACGTTATGCCAAATTTCGTGCAAATCGAAGGATATATAGGGACTTTGGTGCACCATATACATGAAATCGGACGAAACTATATATGGGAGCTATATCTAAATCTGAACCGATTTTCTCGAAACTTGGCACACATCATTCTGGACCTAATTCAGTACTCTATGCAAAATTTCGTGCAAATCGAAGGATATAGAAGGACTTTGGTGCCCCATTTACCTTAAATCGGACGAACCTATATATGGGAGCTATATCTAAATCTGAACCGATTTTCTCGAAACTTGGCATACATCGTTCTGCACCTAATTCAGTACTCTATGCCAAATTTCATGCAAATTGAAAGATATAAAGGGACTTTGGTGCCCCATTTACCTTAAATCGGACGAAAATATATATGGGAGCTATATCTAAATCTGAACCGATTTTTATGAAATTTTACACACATCATTCTAGACCTAATTCATTACGCTGTGCCAAATTTCGTGCAAATCGAATGATATATAGGGACCGTTTACATTAAATCGGACGAAAATATATATGGGAGCTATATCTAAATCTGAACCGATTTTTCCCAATTTCAATAGGGTTCGTCCTTGGGCCAAATAAGTGACTTGTGCCAAATTTCATCCAAATCGGATCATAAATGCGACCTGTACTTTGTTTACGATTTAACATCTACAGACGGACGGACAGACGGACGGACGGACGGACGGACGGACATGCATAAATCGACTCAGAAAGTGATTCTATGCATATTCTCAAAAGGAACCATGTGTCTATCTCGTTTCCTTTTGCCTGTTACAAACATATGCACAAAGACATAATACCCTGTACCACAGTGTGGTGAAGGGTATAAAAACTAAAAGTAGACTCATTTTGTAAAGAAAAGTATTTGAACGCAACTTTTCTATAGAAAATATGTTTCTATATTAGTTTGAATGATATTTTCCAAGTTGATATAACAGGTGTGGATTGTTAACAAACATTTTTTAATAGGTGCAATAGGTGTGAGACAACTATGTTGTCAGGGTATTATAGCTTTGTGCAGCCCCAAGAGTTGGTAACGCAGCAAAATATTGGTTTTAGACCCACCTTTAAGTATACCGATCGTTATATCTCGACAAGCTGAGTCGACCTAGACATGTGTGTCCGTCTGTCGTCTATCGGTCTGTCCATTATCATTTGTAAATATGATACAGGCCACAGTTATGGACCAAATTTTGCATGTAGGATGGCTTCTGCCCAATAAAGACAACTGTTATTTTTGGTAAAGATCGGTTAATATTTAGGGGATGAAATGAACCAAAACCTTTTTTCTGGTCGCTCCAGAGGCTGCAATTATGGTCCTTTTTATAAAGATCGGTCAATATTTAGCGGGTAAAATGGACACAGACTTTTTTTTGAGAAAAATGGTAAAATTTACTATCTATGGCGCACATATCTTCTCCTGAAGAACATAGAGGAGTTGATAGTATATCCAAGAGTACGTGTTGACCTTTAAATTGATACCAAATATATAGCTGTATACTTAAATATTTACAGGGGTCTGAGTATTCTGATATTTTTAGTATTACCATTACCTTTTACATGATGTTATTATCTTTGAAATTTAACATGAACCCAGCGCCTACAATTTTTGGTGATATTAAGATCATATTTAGGGGTGCAATAAACCGAAAACTGAATTGACTGTAATTTTATATGAGTAGAAAGTCTCGCTACCCATACAATGGTAGTCCACATTATTCGGTATTTCTGAGAATTTGGGCACGTTTTTCAAACTAATTGGTTCTAAGTAGATTTGATTCAAGTCCTCACAGGGTATCAAATCTATATATCAACCAGTGAGCGGAGTAGTATAGTAGGACGGGCCGACCATACGACCATACCCTACATAACTACCACACAACTCTAACTTTCTGTGGCAATATTTCGTGATAGTTGCACCCTAATATTCAACTATCACCCTAATATTCCGTACAGCCCTTCGTATTACTTACTTCACCATGGCTTGTGTTGTGATGGTCGGCTTTCAATTGTGGCCTATAGATCGACTCGAAAAAACACAAAAAAATGGTTTTCGGTTCAAATCATCCCAAAATTACAAGAACCCATCAATGACACTATATTTCCGGTCTCAAATGTTAGTGGGTTACTAAATAATATATGAATACTTAACCAGTGAGCGGAGCAGTATAGTCGGACGGGGCCGACCATAGGATACCCTACGCAACTATCACGGAACTCTAACTCTGCTGATGTTTATTTCGAGCCTGGGCAATATTTCTGATATTTGCACCGCCTTGCCGATTAGAGGTCAACAGCATCTTTCCCTTAATATTGTGGCCTATAGATCGACACGAAAAAAACACAATAAATAATGTTTTCGGCTCATTTCATCCCAAAATGATTATGTGATTATCACCGAAAATTATAGGCATGGTCCTTGACCATAACTGGAATCTCATGGAAAATTTCAAAGCGATCAGCGCTACAATTCCGCCCTCCAGTGTGGTAATGGCTTACTAAATAATATCTCAGCACGTAAGCACCCGTAAATATTTATGTGTAACTCCCACATCCGAATACATACGACCATATAATTGATATCAATTTAAATGTCAACCACTCCTCTTGAACATACTATCAACTTCTCGGGTCTTGGACATTCAGGGGCAAAAATATACGCCATAGATTACAAATTTTGTAATTTTTCACACAAAAGTCAAGGTCCATTTGACCCGCTAAATATTGACCGATCTATATTGAAACAGGGATACTTATTCTTTGGCCCGATTCACTTCTCCACGCAAAAATTCGCGGTGTTTGGGCCATAATTGGGGCTCTGAAGCGACCAGAAAAACCGACAAAAATAAAGTTTTTGGTCCATTTCGTCCCCTAAATATTAACAGATCTTTTCCAAAAACAATAGGGGTCTTCATTGGCCAGAACCCATCCTACATGCAAAATTTCGTGAAGATTGGTCCATAACTGTGGCCTGTATTGGCCTGTATACAAATTATAATGGACAGACGGACGGACGGGCGGACACACATGTTTAGATCGACTCAGCTAGTCGAGATATGACGATCGGTATACTTAAAGGTGGGTCTAGCACCATTATTTCGCGGCGTTACAAACTTTTGGGGCTGCACAAAGCTATAATACCCTGACAACATAGTTGTGTAGCGTATAACAATAATTATTACAGGCTTATATTTTGATATATTGCATTCCGGGATATTGAAAGGTAAACCATTTTTTTCATGTTTTGATATAGCTGTCATTTAAAGAATATTCTTAATAATCATCCCACTCTCCTTTGACATCAATAATACGCAACACAAATATAAATCACTTTCAATGATTTATTTCTTTCAAAGGACCTGAGGGTCCTTGCAATGCCCACGTATTAACAACAAACAAGCCATATTACTTATCAAAGCTATTCGTTATAATAAATGTCAATAAAAAGAAAAAAACACACCATTAAAAGGATTTTTATTGTGAAAATTTATAGAAATCAGCTCAAAGTGGTTTTTTCTACTTTTGATATGGTCGCTAGTCATTGATTTATGCAGGGCAGAGACAACTGAAAGCAATAACCTCTTTCTACACATAGACACATTAAAAGTTCTGCTTTAAGTGTTCTATACGCTTTCATTTTTCATTAAGTGGTTGTCTGATAGTTTATTATGGCTTCAATAGTGAATGAAATTGAAAAAAAAAACAACAACAAAAATTATTTTTCTGGTTTCCAGGTCATCCTGACACAAATGTTACCCATTCACAATACTTTTTATTCGAAAGAATAAAACCCCTGTTTTCATATTCAAAATGGAAGGAGGCAGAATACTTTTTAATTGAAGGCAAGAGTGTGTGTTTGTTTGTAATTATAACTACATAAGGATGTAAATAAATAAATAATAATTGAATGAGTGTTGGTGCAATCAACTCTCATTGCAGCAAATAATCACATATGCACCGCAACATAAGTGAAAAAATGGGGTAATAAGCAAATAAGAGGACCAAAGGGTTTACAGTTTTCACGATGAAAATGTTGGATGGAAAAATGTGTTCACGTTGGTGCAAGTATTATGATTTACAATATCCATCAATCCTTTTTAATGACCCCTTTCATTATAATTCCTTTTTCAAGTTTTATTTGCAAACAAATATGTTTTTTCACAACAAATTACTCTTGTGTTTATTCCATTTTGTATTGAATAACAAAATATATTTTCCCAGTCTTCAGAGAATTATGTCAAGATTTGTGTGTTATTCGATTGTAAGCCATAAATGGACCACTAACCAAACCAATAAAAAACAATTTGTTGGAAGGGTTGAACTTTCTCTCTTAGAAGAGCTGAGGAGCTGAGAGGGAAGTGGAGAGAGAGGGAGTAAACACAGCAATGTAAGTAAAGTGGTTAGTTTTTATTATCCTTACGCAAGGATTTGAAGATAGACTCTTTAAAATAATATTAAGGGAACCCCACCCATTCTCGATTTTAATTTTTCAAGATTTTCAATGGGCTGGTAAATGAATACAAATGCTTGTTAAGGTTTGTCACTTTGCACATATATAATTGAAGATTTAAAAGAGAAGAAAAATAATTTACAAAAAAATTTTGTTATTGTTTTGTTGTTGTTTTTTGTAATTAAAGAAAAGTCCTTATTTTTGATGGCGGGCATGATAACTCCTCACTGGAACATCGGAATCCGAAAATTCCAACGGTGTTAGAAAGAGTACATGTCTGGCTCTCGTATGAACTAGGATTATTGACTTCGCTTTAAAATTAAAAAAATGGTGGACCTATGAAAAAATATTTTGGGAAAATCGCCGATTTTTTACCAAAACCCAAGTTAAAAAATAAGGAAGATCTTCACCGATTGGCTTTATCCTAGTTCATACGAGAGCTATACACTCCCAGAGAAACGTTGCAAAATTTGGAACCGATTGGACTATTAGTTTTTGAGTTATCGTGTCCGCCATTCGCAAAAAAAAAATGTTTAGAGAAAAACGCGTTTAAAGTTTGAGTAGCCCTTCAGCCGTCACTTGATGCTGAGATTTTCACTTAAAATTTTGTGGAGACATTCTTTAATCAGTGTAGATTCGAATTATATAAACAAAAATTTTGACCCCGAGAATGGGGGGGTCCCCTTAAATTAAATTCTTAATATCCCCATTGGTATCTCTTTATGATATCGATAACTAATCGTTAAATTTTCTCACGCCGAAAATTCAATTCAAGTGATTCAATTAAATATCAGTGTGCCAAGCCACCTTTGCCCGCCCACCCTGATATGTAATTGTGCTAGCAACATGGGAATGCCGTATCACAACACACAGACAAACAATATCAACAGAGATGATGGTGTAAATTTCCTTATTATTAATTCAATTGCGCAAAGACTATACATCGATAAAGATTCAATTAAGATTATGTTAATTTTTAGCATTTAAGATAGCAATTTTCAAATAAAATGTAAATTAAACGGTGATTGAGAAAATTTAAATGTTTATTGTTCGGAAAGAGCACAAGTGTTCAATATTCAATTTCATTCGTTAAAACCTCATTAGAAAATTTTTAAATGATAGAGATATCGGGTTTAAATATTTTAATAGGTGTGGAATAAAAAAAATATTTTTTAAAAAATCTAAGCCTAATTTCGGTTCCCGAAGAAATGTTATTTTTTAAAAACTTTACTTTTGTTAAACAAAACAAAGCTATCTATTTAAAAAAAATACTTTTAACAAACCAACGCGTTGATAGCTACTCGAAAAAAAATAATTTATACCTATAGCTACCTGAAAATTATATAAAACAATCTAAGCCGATTTTAAGTGCTAAAAAAATTCACGCTTATTGTATTTTAAAATATCCTTCCATATATTAAGGTTTTAAAAAAAATATTTTTATAAAATTCACTTCTATGTCAGTATTGTAAAAATATGTTTTTAAAATCCACGCCAATTGTTAGTCCAGGATTTGTTTTTCAAATCCACGAAAAAACTACTTTTAATCCAGTATAGTCGGACGGGGCCGACCACATAAAACCCTACACAGCCCCCTTTGAAGTCTAAGTTTCTTCGGATCTATATTCCGACCTATTATACGTCAACAGCTCCACTTTCTAACATATTTTTCTTGTTTTCTCGAGGTAAATATTTACGTCAGAAAATAAAAATTTGGTCACATTAAGTTTTGATTGATTTGACCCTCAGAAGATTGACCGATCATCATCAAAACAGCCATTGAAAGTATTTGGTCAAATCCACTTCACCGAGTGTTCTGCATAGTCAATCTAGATCGACAAAAAATCTGATCTGAAATAGAGTTTTCGGTTCATGGCGCCACCTAAATATCATTTCAACATGCGTAGAACCCTGTAAATATTTATGTATAACTCACACATCCGAGTACATACGAAAATATAATTGGTAACAATTTAAAGGTGAACCAGTCCCGTTGGATATACTATAAACCTCTCGGGTATATATCCTTCACGAGTAAATATATACGCCATAGAATACAAAATTTGTAATTTCTCTCCCAGAAATCAGGGTGCTTTTGATCCTCTATATATTGAAAATTTTTTATTAAAACAGGCATGCTTATTCTTTGGCCCAATTCCCTTATACATTAAAAAACAAACGATGTTTGGGCAATAATTGCAGCCTCTGGAGCGACCAGAAAATCAGACAAACATTCAGTTTTTGGTCCATTTCAACCCTCATTGGCCAGAACTCATCAAACATGAAAAATTTCGTGAAGATTGGTCCATAACTGTGGCCTGTATCGTGTTTACAAATTATAATGTAGGGACGGATGGACACACATGTCTAGATCGACTCAGCTAGTTGAGATATGACGACCGGTATACTTAACGGTGGGTTTAGGACCAATATTTCGCGGCGTTACAAACTCTTGGGGCTGCACAAAGCTATAGTGCCCTGACAACATAGTTGCGTAGAGTATAGAAATCAACGATTATTGTTGGTCCCTGAAAAAATATTTTTCAACCAGTGAGTGGAGCAGTACAGTCAGACGGGGCCGACCATACGATACTCTACACAACTACCACAGAACTCTAACTTTCTGCGGTTGTTTATTTCGACCCTGGTCAATGTTTGGTGACATTTGCACCCTCTTGAGGGATTAGAAATCAACAGCACATCTTCCTTACACTGACATATTTTCCGAATATTCCCAATATTCAGTGCAGCCCTTCTAATTACTTGTCCAGATTACCTTCATCGTGGGTTGTGATGTAAATCACAAATGAAATGAAGTTTTCGGCCCACTTCATCCCAAATTTTTTTATATCACCGAAAATTAGAAGCTTTGTCCCTGACCATTGCTGGAACCTTTTGGAAAATTGTGAAGCGATCAGCGCTATATTTCTGCCCTCTAATGTCAAGGGGTTACTAAATAATATATGAATACGTAAGCACCTGTAAATATTTAAGTTTAACTCCCACATCCGGGTACATACGACAATATAATTGGTATCGATGTAAAGGCCAACCTCTCCTCTTGGATATACTATCAACTTCTCGTGCCTATGTCTTTCAGGAGGAAATATATACACTATAGAATACAAATTTTGCAATTTTTCTCAGAAAAGTCAGGGTGCTTTTGACCCTCCCTAAATTGACCATTTTTATACCCTTCACCACACTGTGGTACAGGGTATTATGTCTTTGTGCATATGTTTGTAACAGGCAAAAATAATCGAGATAGACCCATGGTTCCTTTTGAGAATATGCATAGAATCACTTTCTGAGTCGATTTATGCATGTCCGTCTGTCCGTCCGTCCATGTATTTTTGTTAACAAAGTACAGGTCGCATTTATGATCCGATTTGGATGAAATTTGGCACAGGTCACTTAATTGGCCCAAGGACGAACCCTATTGAAATTGGAAAAAATCGGTCCACGTTTAGGCATAGCTCCCATATAAGGGTACCCCAAAATTTTCGGTATTTTGAGGTTCTTGAGCGCGTTTTTAACTGAATTCGCTGAAATTTGGTACTTTGAGTTGTTATTGGGTAGCAAATCTCTCTATCAAAAATTATAAATAAAGGTCCATTTTTTCGGATAGCCCCCATATAAGATTACCCCCAATTTTCGGTATTTTGGGGGTTTTGATCGCATTTTCCGACCGAATTCGCTGAAATTTGGTACTTTGTGTTCTTATTGGGTAGCAAATCTCCCTACCAAAAATTATAAATAACGGCCCATTTTTTCGCATAGCTCCCATATAAGGGTACCCCCAAATTTTCGGTATTTTGAGGTTCTTGAGCGCGTTTTTTAACTGAATTCCCTGAAATTTTGTACATTGAGTTCTTATTGGGTAGCAAATCTCCCTACCAAAAATTATAAATAAAGGTCCATTTTTTCGGATAGCCCCCATATAAGATTACCCCCAATTTTCGGTATTTTGGGGGTTTTGATCGCATTTTTCGACCGAATTCACTGAAATTTGGTACTTTGTGTTCTTATTGGGTAGCAAATCTCCCTACCAAACATTATAAATAAAGGTCCATTTTTTCGGAAAGCCCCCATATAAGGGCACCCCCAATTTTCGGTATTTTCGGGTTTTTGGGCTCGTTTTATAACTGAATTCGCTGAAATTTTGTACATTGGGTTCTTATTGGGTACCAAATTACTCCACTAAAAATTATAAATATAGGTCCAGTTTTTCTGGTAGTACCCATATAACGGTACCCCAAAATTTTTGGTATTTTGGGGGTTCTGATCGGATTTTTCGACCAAATTGACTGTAATTTAGTACGTCGAGTTCTTATTAGGTAGCACATCTCTCCACTATAAATTATAAATAGTGGTCAATTTTTTCTGGTAGCCCCCAGGTTTTGAGGTTATTGAACCAAATTCTTTTTTCTGGTACAGGGTATTATGTTTTTGTGCATATGTTTGTAACATGCAAAAATAATCGATATAGACCCATGGCTCCTTTTGAGAATATGCATAGAATCACTTTTTCAGTCGATTTAAGCACGAAATTTGGCACCGCGTACCAAATTAGGTCTAGAATGATGTGTGTAAAGTTGCCTGAAAATCGGTTCAGATTTATATATAGCTCCCACATATACTTTCGTCAGATTTAATGTAAATGGTGCACCAAAGTCCCTATATATCTTTCGATTTGCACGAAATTTGGCACAGCGTAACAAATTAGGTCTAGAATGATGTGTGTTAAGTTTCCTGAAATCGGTTCAGATTTAGATATAGCTTCTATATCTGACCAAATGAACAATTTAGTATCGGTTGCAGAATGACGTGTTTATGGTTCCAATTTCATTTTACTGGTCCTTTAAAAATGCGATTTCTGTTAGGATTCATCTGTTGAATATACTCAAAGTGGTGAAGGGTATCATATAGTCGGCCCCGTCCGACTTTACTACTTTCCTTACTGGTTTATATCAAAACAGACATGCTTAGTCTTTCCCCCGATCCCCTTCTATATTAAAAAATTCGCGATGTTTGGGCAATAATTGCGGCCTCTGGAGCAACCAGAAAATCAGACAAACATGAAGTTTTGGACCATTTCAACCAAATCAAATATTAACCGATATTTACCAAAAACAATGGGTCAGAGCCCATCCTACATGCAAAATTTCGTTAAAACTGGTCCATAACTGTCGCCAGTATCGTGTTTTGTAATTTTTCTCAAAAATTCAGGGTGTATTTGACCTTCTAAATATTGACAATTTTTTTTATCAAAACAGGCATGCTTAGTCTTTGACCCGATCCCCTTCTACATTAAAAAAATCGCGATGTTTGGGCAAAAATTGCGGCCTCTGGAGCGACCAGAAAATCAGACAATCATGAAGTTTTTGGTCCATTTCAACCCTCAAATATTAACCGATCCTTACCATAAACAATGGGTCAGAACCCATCCTACATGCAAAATTTCGTGAATATTGGTCCATAACTGTGGCCTGTATCGTGTTTACAAATTAATATTGGATAGACGGACGGACGGACAGACACACATGTCTAGATCGACTCAGTTAGTCGAAATATGACGATCGGTATACTTAAAGATGGGTCTAGGACCAATATTTCGCGGCGTTACAAACTTTTGCACAAAGCTATAATATCATGACAACGTATTTGTGTAGGGTATAAAAATTCACTCCTTTTGTGGTAGTTTAAAAAAATATTTTTAAACAATCCATGACTATGTTTATGCCATTTTTTGTTCGGCACGCCTGTTATGTAAACCATTTTCCTAACAACATTCTAACAAATCAATCACATAGCCTATAGATGGTATCTAAAGTGTCCACCTACCTCTGCCTTTCAAATCCAATAACAAATCAGCTTCAAGCTTTCGATAACAAGTGACAGTAATCAAGTTAATAACACTCATGATGTGTGTGTGTGGGAATAGGAATTAGGGAGGGCGAGAGGGAGGGTTCGCACGGTAGGAAAATTGGATTTATGCCATGACGAAAATTAAGTCTCGATAGTCGTCGATTATTGAGATGGATATACATAATTGAGTTAAGGAATAAAGTGCTTTCACCACACGCCTAATGGATGGAGATATGGATCTACTACATTTAAACAGGGTGTTAGGTAAATAACCGAAGGAAAATTTTAAACTGCAGGAATCTTGTTATGATTCTATCTATTTTTGCATAAGATCTGGGTTACAAAGTTTTCTAGTTTTGTTGTATTTGCCTTAAAGTATATTTTTAGTTTACCTGTTCCGATACCCTTGAGTTACACCACAGCTCAGTGCAATTGAGCTCATCTGAGACATGCTACACGCTAATGCTATGAGCTATGAAATGCAATTATATTCAAGAGTCACGTAGTAATTTATACTTCGTTC
>NW_026881774.1:0-36217 GCF_032173495.1 Musca vetustissima
ACCGGCTTAGGTGTGGGATTTAGTACGGACCCACACCCACTTCCCGATGGAAGGTTCCCATTCCCTGAGTCGCAAATTGTAGTGTCGCCGTTGGTCCTCTCCAGCTCGTGCAAGGTGGTGTCGTACCAACTTGAACACATCCTGCAATCCCTCCAACCTTTCCTTGGGGGTTCTTTGCATTGTTCCGGTACCCGTCGTCACCTCGTCGTATAGGGTTTCCAGAAGCCTTGGTTCCCGACATTGCACTAAATAGGCAGGACTATGACCAGTAGTATCCGAAACTCTTGTGTTTACCGCAAGATTTATTTCCGGAAGGTACTCATCCCACTTCTTGTGATGGTTCTGACAAATTTGTGCTGAAATTGTTTTAACGGTGCGGTTCGCCCGTTCCGTGGGATTCTTCTGGGGACAGTATGGAGCCGTAAATTGATGTCTCACCCCGATAATCTCCAAGTACCTTGCTAGCTCACGGCTCGTGAATTACCTCCCGTTGTCCGTGAGCTTTAATTACTCCACTCGCCGTTGCCTTTCGTAGTGCCACTAGTTCCACCCATTTGGAAAACCTATCGGAGAAGACAAGCAGCATAGTATTCCCGTGCTTCGAACGGGGCAAAGGTCCAACGAAGTCTGCACAAACGGTGGCCCACGGCTCCTCTGGAATCGTGATGAGCATTTCCCCAGCTGGGGCCCTCTGACTTGGCTTATATTGCTGACGGGAGGCACAAACACGCACATACTTCGCAATATCGCACATTATTCCGGGCCAATAGTAACGTTCGCAAATACGTTTCCCGGTTTTCCGGATACCTAAATGTCCAGCCGCGGGTTGATTGTGGCATTCCTGTAAAACGCGCTCGCGTAAATTTGCGGGAACACAAAGCTTCCACCGTGTATCGTCCAGTTCGTCCGAATGGCGTGGAATGTGACGGTACAGTTGACTCCCCACGATCGTATAGTCCGGATACTTCTTCGGATTGGTCCGTATCTCCTCCATCTTCGATCGTAACCACATGCACTCGACTGTTGACTGCGCTACGGCTCGTTGTAACGATTCGACAGGCTGCCGTGATAATGCGTCCGCCACTACGTTAAGCCCACCTTTCCGATATTTGATCGTGTGGCGATACTGCTGGAGCTCCAAAGCCCATCTAGCCAACCTTCCAGTAGGATTGTCGATGGAGTTCAGCCATTTTAGTGCCAAATGGTCGGTGAGCACCTGGAACTCATATCCTTCTAGGTAGGGTCGCATCTTTCGGATTCCCCAGACAATCGCCAAACACTCTTTCTCTGTGGCCGAATAATTTTTCTCTGCCCCATTAAGCGTACGGCTAGCCTAAGCGATTACGCCCTCTCCTTCCTCGAATTCCTGCGTGAGTACCGCGCCTAGACCGCAATCACTGGCATCTGTTTGTAACAAAAACGTAGGCCAAAATCAGGGCATGCCAGTACTGGTGCTTGTGTCAACCTCGCCTTCATTAATTCAAAACGGTTTGTTGGTCCTCGGTCCAACACCAATGTTTCCCCTTCTTTAACAGCGACGTCAGCGGGTTGGGCTAGGGTTGCAAATTCCGGTATGAAACGCCGGTACCCGGCATAACCCGCCACTGAAAGAGCCCCCTTCCAGCCACAGTGAAGGCGGTGTACTTCCGACTTCCTTCTTCCAGGGAGATCTGCCAGTACCCATCCTTGAGGTCTATACTGCTAACATATCGGGCCTCCCGGGGTCTATCAAGAATTGACTGAATACGATGCAGAGGGTACGCGTCGGGGTCCGATTTGCTATTCAGGTGGCGGAAATCCATACAGAGACGCCAGGACCCGTTTTTCTTCTGTGCCAACGTGATGGGTGAGCTATAAGGACTAGACGATCGTTCGATAAACCCATTGGACAATAGCTCGTTGATCTTAGCATCAATTACCGTTTGCATGGCTGGATTACGGGCCGCGTTACGTAGCTTGAAAGGCCGATCATCGGTCATCACAATTCGATGGCTCGCAGCGGTGGAAGTCCCGTGAATATCTTTGAACTTTTGTAGTTCCTCGTCTAAAAACTGTTGAATCCGTTTTTGTTCCGTTACCGCGTGTGCACTTACCGGTAAAGGTCCCTCTGGTGTATGTTGTGCTTCCGTAGTCCGACGACACTGTAGTTTCACGATCTCACATTCGCACGTTGTACTGATGTAACGATGCCGTTCCATGACCCCCGTCTCACACCGAGTCATAGAGAAAAAACAGGAGAGACCGGTCATAGTCATCATGTCTTCTGTGGCATCGGGCATAACCAACAGTCGTGTTGGAACTTGTTGATTGCCAAGATCAATCGTGACCTCTACGGCCCGCTGTACCTGTCGCTGGGAACCGTCTGCCAATGTTATACATGCCGTGAACGGGATTGGGGTTACGAGATTTCCGAGGGTGGTCACTACGGCTTCGCTGATGAAAGTGCTGGTGGCTCCAGTATCGACGGTGGCAGCGATGCGATGTTTTCCGATGCCAACCGTAGCCACCAGACGGGTGGGTTCTATGTGCAGGGAGGTGTCTAGTTCTGAGGGCATGGCGACATCTGCGGGCCCGTCTCCCCTCGTACAGGACGCTCGATTCGCGTTTTCCGAGTTTCTACGACAGCATTCAATGGTACGTATCTCTCTCCGGCCACACTCCCAACAGAACAATATGGGTTCGTTTCGGCAGCTTGCAGCGAAATGTCGTTCTCGCCCACATCGCCTGCAAGCTGTTCTAGGATTAATCGGCGGCAGATGGGAATTGTCTAAGAAACTGTCAGCAGGGTCTATGCGGCGATGCTGTTCTCGAGATACCGGTGCTATGGTCGTCCGCCATCTGCAACAAATCGTGAAGTGAGTTGAAATCTCGTCGTCGGATATACCACAGATATTCCGGCCGCGCGTTCTTGAAGATTCTCTCCAGTTTCTGCTCCACGGTGTAGTTGCTGTGTCGCATTAAGTTTTGCATGCTGAGAGAATAATCCCGGAACGGCTCTTTGGCCCGTTGACTTCGCTTCCGAATTTCATCCCCCAGATGTTCAAAGTATCAGGGAAGAACTGCTGGAAGTGTCTTCGGAGTTCGTCGACGGTTCCGCTGATATCGAGGCCGAAAACTTATATTTGAAAATAAGATTACTGTTGGAGTACATGATTGAAACAGTTTTGGAAATTAAAACTCATAAATACGAAAAGCACTAAATGGTACTAAATATGACACAATTTAGATATATGTGAACGGATAGGGCTGGAATCCTGAAATTTATGATTAAAGTTACTGTTGCAGAGTGGAATTGAGGAAGTTTTAGAAACTCGTACTTACGTCTACGAAAAGTAATAAACTGTACTAAATTTGGTACAATTTGGATGTTGGTGAACGGATAAAGCTGGAATCTTTGAATGTGGCTCTTAAGTCCACATTTAAAGATTCCAGCTTTATGGGAGTGCATGAGATAGTTTTGGAAATTCGTACTTATGGGTACGAAATCACCGTGGGAGTGTAGGGAAATGCATTATGGTACTAAATCTGGTACAATTTAGTGAACAGACAGAGTGGGAATTCTTAAATGTGGACTTATGATTACAATTTGAAAGCAGGTTTGGAATATTGAGGTAAGTTTTGAAATATGGGTACGAATGGTACCAAATCTTGTATAATTTGGTTTTTAATTAACAGACAGAGCTGGAATTCTTAGTCGTAAGTACACATTTTACGATTACTATTTGAATGCTGGATTGAGGTAAATTAAGAAATTTGTACGTATAAGTACGAAAAGTATTAAATTTGGTACAATCTGAACTTTGATGGAATTAAGCTTACTGTAGGATTAATGTAGTTTTAGAAGTTCTTACTTATGAGTATGAAAAGTACAAAATGGTACTTAGATTTGTAATTTAGATTACTGTTGAAATGTAGTATTAAGCTATAGAGACAATTTTGAAAACTCGAATTTATTTGTACGAATAATAAATAGAAAAATATAAGTAAATAGAAAATACATTATATTTGGAATGGGGTAATGTAGAGAGCCGGAAACCTAAAATTTAGAATGTGGGTCACTGACGAAGAAAAGAAAAAAAGAAAGAAGTACCAAAGTGTTTTTGGTACTTAATTTAGTTGTATGGAGGTAGTCATGAAAATGTGTATTTATGTGTTCGAAAAGTGCTAAATGGAACTAAATGTGGAACCTGTACGTATTTGTTGAAATATATAATAGGAATTCTGATAGTGCTTATATGTATGAAGAGTACTAAATGGTTACAAACCTGATATTAGATTCAGGAATAGAGATTGAATTCAGAACTATTGTACAACAAATCACACCCTATTCATGATTTCCAAATGATTATTTTTTTCCATTTCCTCATACGAAGTAGCGGTCACTTTGCTAGTATCTATATATATAAAAGAGCTTAGTGTTAATTAAGTGACTGACAGATCATCGCCCAGACGAAACGGCTAAAGCTAGAAGCTTCAAATTTTGAGTGTGAGTTGTTGTTGGTGTGTAGGCGTGAGATAAGGTTTCTGGAAATTCGAACTAGAAGGGTACGAAAAGTTCTAAAATATACCAAGCATGGTACCCTTTGTATTAGGCGAACGGGAAGAGCTAGAGTTCTGAAATTTGGGTCACTGATGGAAAGCTAGAAAGATGCACAAAAGGAGTTTTGTACTATTTACATTTAGTTGAGCGTAAAGAGATGGACGGATAAAGCTGGAGTCGTCAAATTGGGAATTAAAATGAATTAGTTTAGGAAATTAGTATTTATTAGTACGAAAAGTGCTATATGGTACTAACTTTAGTACAATTTGAATTATGCTTGAAAGGATTGACTTGAAAACCTGAAATTTAGAATTAAAATTACTGCTGAAGATTAAACTATATTTGGAAATTAGTATTAATGTGTACAAAAAGTACTAAACGGCACTGGATTTGGTACAATTTGGATTTGGGTGAACGCAGAGAGCTGAAAACCTAAAATTTGGAATATTAATTACTGTTGGAATATGGAATTGAGATATGGAAGCATAGTACTTATGTGTACTAAATGGTATTATATTTGGTACAACTTTATTATGTGTGAAGGGATAGAGCTGGACTCCAGAATTTTGGAATTAAAATTACTGTTGGAGTGTAGGATTGACGTAGTTTAGAAAATTCTTAATTTTAGAAACAAAAAGTACTAAATGGTACCAAATAGTTTACAAATTGTTTTTACGTGAACGAATAGGGCTGAAATTTTGGATTAATATTGCAGTTGACATGCAGAATTGAGATATGTCGGTAGTTTTGAAAATTCGTAATTATGTGTACTAAATTTTGAAAACTTATATTTGAAAATCAAATTACTGCTATAGCACAGGATTGACGAAAAGTACTAAATGGTACAAAATATGGTAAAATGTGGGTCTATGCGAACGGACAGGGCAGGGAATTAAGATGAGACTTATGTGTATGAAAAGTACTAAATTTGGTACAATTTGGATGAATAGATAGTGCTGGAATCCTGAGATTTGGAATGTAGATTATTATTTAGGTGTAGGGTTGAGCTATGGAAATTCGAGTTTATGTGTACGGACCACTGTGCACATATCTATAGGAATTTAGTACATAAACACAGACATACAAAAACTTAGTTTGACTTAGACGTTTCATTTAAGTAGATGCTTTTCCTTTACAAATTAAAAAAAACTGTAAGATTCGTGTGTTTTATAATTTTCGTGTTTCAATATGTAAACAATTGTTTATTTTGTAACAGATCCCTGATGATGATTGTCGAGGACAATCGAAATATTGGAAGAATAAAAAACTAAATAAAACATAAACAATAGTTTTTCATTGACCTTTAGCCGAAACATCATCAAAAACATTAACCATTTGCCAGGTCAACTATAAATATCAAGAGCATAACACACGGGAGGCACACCGAAAAGAGTAAGATATCAAGTTCAAATGCAATTATGCAAAGAAATAAAAGAAAAATATGACAAAAACACGATCAAAATATAATAGACAAACATCAATGCTGACAGCGTCCATAACATACTTAATAAAGTGCAGAAACGTCGGAATAATACCAGCATTCGCAATTTAACAAAGAACACCTACAACATGTTCAAAAGAAACGACAAAATCCCGCCAAATTTGTTGTCAATAATTGTGACATACTGTAAGAACACTTTTTCCTCCGTTGGCTGAGGTAAGCTCGCGGTGGCCAAGGGTCCGTCACAGAAATTTATAGATTGCGTGACCGGAGTAAAGAAAAGATGTGTTTTAGGTTTGTGGCTAGTTCTGTTTATTAGTATCTGTAGACAGTACGGGAAAACTAGTGGTACAGAGGGATTTTCGTTGGAATATCCGCTGGGGATCTTTGGCTGACTCTCACAGTCCAGGCCCGTAAGCGGCTTTGGCAACACGCTTAGCGTCGGCTGTTGGTCGGGAGCGGCGTAGGCAACACGCTTGTAAAGATGACCCGCTAGTTGGTCGCCCTCAAACTGCGAAAAGTCCCACGCTGCGTCTTAGTACAGTAAGCGGCGTACGAAACACGCTTATTCACGAGCGCTTTGTCGAAGAGCGATAAGCGGCGTACGAAACACGCTTATTCACGAACGTTTGGTCGAAGATCGATAAGCGGCGTACGAAACACGCTTATAAATTTCTACGCATTTCCCGTAGGGCTACTGTCGATAGCTAAAGTCCTGTTATTCCTTGTTGTTCCAATTCGCATTGCCTCGAATTCCCATACGCATGTTGTTGCTGCTTGTTTACCAAGCATTGCATGCCACTGCCTGTTCTTTATACCCTTCACCACACTGTGGTACAGGGTATTATGTCTTTGTGCATATGTTTGTAACAGGCAAAAGGAAACGAGATAGACCCATGGTTCCTTTTGAGAATATGCATAGAATCACTTTTTAAGTCGATTTATGCATGTCGTCCGTCTGTCTGTCTGTCTTCCATGTATTTTTGTGAGCAAAGTACAGGTCGCATTTATGATCCGAATTGGATGAAATTTGGCATAGGTCACTTATTCGGCCCAAGGACGAACCCTATTGAAATTGGGAAAAATCGGTTCCGATTTAGATATAGCTCCCATATATATATTTAACCGATTTAATGTAAACGGTCCCTATATATCATTCGATTTGCACGAAATTTGGTACAGCCTAATCATTTAGGTCTAAAATGATGTGTGTAACATTTCATAAAAATCGGTCCAGATTTAGATATAGCTTCCATATATAGTTTCGTCCGATTTCATGTAAATGGTGCCCCAAAGTCCTAATATATCTTTCAATTTGCACGAAATTTGGCATAACGTACTGAATTGAGCCTAGAATGATGTGTGCCAAGTTTCGACAAAAAACGGTCCAGATATAGATATAGCTCCCATATATATAGTTTCGACCGATTTCATGTAAATTGTGCACCAAAGTCCCTATATATCTTTCGATTTGCACGAAATTCGGCTTAACGTACTGAATTGAGCCTAGAATGTTGTGTGCCAAGTTTCGAGAAAATAATTTCAGATTTAGATATAGCTCCCATATATATTTTCGTCCGATTTAATATAAATGATATACCAAAGTCCCTATATATCTTGCGATCTGCACGAAATTTGGTATAACGTACTGAATTGGGCCTAGAGTGATGTCTGCCAAGTTTCGATAAAATCGGTCAAGATTTAGATATAGCTCCCATATATAGTTTCGTCCGATTTCATGTAAATGGTGCACCAATGTCCCTATATATCTTTCGATTTGCACGAAATTTGGCATAACGTACTGAATTGAGCATAAAATTATGTCTGGTATGTTTCGTGAAAATCGGTCCAGATTTAGATATTGCTCCATATATAGTTCCGTCCGATTTCATGTAAATGGTGCACCAATATCCCTATATATCTTTCGATTTGCACGAAATTTGGCATAACGTGCTGAATTGAGCATAAAATTATGTCTGGTATGTTTCGTGAAAATCGGTCCAGATTTAGATATAGCTCCCATATATAGTTTCGTCCGATTTTATGTAAATTGTGCACCAAAGTCCCTATATATCTTTCGATTTGCACGAAATTTGGCATAACGTACTGAATTGAGCCTAGAGTGAGTTCTGCCAAGTTTTGTGAAAATCGGTCCAGATTAAGATATAGCTCCCATATATAGTTTCGTCCGATTTCATGTAAATTGTGCACCAAATCTCTATATATCTTTCGATTTGCACCAAATTTGACATAACGTACTGAATTGAGCCTAGAATGATATCTGCCAAGTTTCGAGAAAATCGGTCCAGATTTAGATATAGCTCCCATATATAGTTTCGTCCGATTTCTTGTAAATGGTGCACCAAAGTCCCTATATATCTTTCGATTTGCACTAAATTTGGCATTACGTACTGAATTGAGCCTAGAATTATGTCTGCCAAGTTTCGAGGAAATCGGTATAGATTTAGATATAGCTCCCTTATATTATAGATTGATTTTAAGTAATTGACGCACCAAGGAGCCAATATATGGCTGATAGGAACAAAACGTACTGAAATTAGTATAACCTAACCTGTACCAAGTTTCGTTGAAATAGGTTCATTTTAGCATCCATATATAAGTAAATTGTGCATCAAACTCCTCATATTTGTTAGATTGACATCAAATTTTGCACAACGTACAAAATTGAGCATAGAATAACGTAGTTGGGTTTTCTAGAAGTACAGACATAGCCCAATGGATTAACTATTGATATTTTTTTGAAGTCGATTTACATACTTTTGTCCCATTGTAAGAAACGAATGACATGTTTATGGATAGATCTAGGTCGTTTCACATTTAGATAAATATCACATATTTTATTTCATACAATTTCATGATAATAGTCCTGTTTAATATACCCATAGTGGTGAAGGGTATCATATAGTCGGCCCCGCCCGACTTTACTATTTTCCTTACTGGTTTTTTTATTCCCCATTACCTACGTTCATTCTCCTACGCATTTTGTTGCTACTTGTTTACGTATCCAACACCCTAGCCTGTGCGTGTTGTTGTACCTATTACCTGCGCAAAGGGCTGGCTGCATCGTCATAACGGTATGTTGTTTTGATGATATTTTTAAGTAAACAAAAACGAGTGCAACTAGAACATTAGGGAACAAAAATCTACGAGGCTGGTATATTAATGTTGGTACAAAGAGTTAAACAAATTCAACATGTATTTCAATAAAAAAATCAAATAACTATAAAACATAATTAAAGAAAAAAATGATTCCACCTCATCCATCGACCAGATAGTGTGGGTGGAAACGAGATGGCGACTTCCACCGTCACACTGCTCCCCCTCCTCGTCGGCTGGCTTTAATTGTGGCATGACGATAGCCTGCCCTTGTCGGTTAATCAGCAACCGGTACCGACGGTCACACACCTCTGCGATCCTTTTGGGCTGCTTCTGGGGGATTCGTAGTTCTAGCCCCATTCGGATGTGTCTCTGCAATCCCTGTCGCACCTCGTCTGACAATTCGTCTCGGCACAAGAATTCACACTCGGATGGATGGCCCTCAGGAACTACCACGACACTACGCATCCTTGCAGGCCCATTGACTTGTTCCTTTGCTCGAGAAAGACCTTCGTCTGCCTCCGACGAAGTGGATTCGACATATCGAATCATTTACGCACTTCATCGTCCGAGATTTCAATAACCTCGCGGACCTGGTTAGTGGGGTTCGGCAAGGGTTGCACTACTGCCACCGGCTTAGGTGTGGGATTTAGTACGGACCCACACCCACTTCCCGATGGAAGGTTCCCATTCCCTGAGTCGCAAATTGTAGTGTCGCCGTTGGTCATCTCCAGCTCGTGCAAGATGGTGTCGTACCAACTTGAACACATCCTGCAATCCCTCCAACCTTTCCTTGGGGGTTCTTAGCATTGTTCCGGTACCCGTCGTCACCTCGTCGTATAGGGTTCCCGGAAGCCTTGGTTCCCGACATTGCACTAAATAGGCAGGACTATGACCAGTAGTATCCGAAACTCTTGTGTTTACCGCAAGATTTATTTCCGGAAGGTACTCATCCCACTTCTTGTGATGGTTCTGACAAACTTGTGCTGAAATTGTTTTAACGGTGCGGTTCGCCCGATCCGTGGGATTCTCCTGGGGACAGTATGGAGCCGTAAATTGATGTCTCACCCCAATAATCTCCAAGTACCTTGCTAGCTCACGGCTCGTGAATTAACTCCCGTTGTCCGTGAGCAAAACCTTGGGTACACCGAACCTCGCCAGGATGTGCTCTCTAAAGGCTTTAATTACTCCACTCGCCGTTGCCTTTCGTAGTGCCACTAGTTCCACCCATTTGGAAAACCTATCGGAGAAGACAAGCAGCATAGTATTCCCGTGCTTCGAACGGGGCAAAGGTCCAACGAAGTCTACACAAACGGTGGCCCACGGCTCCTCTGGAATCGTGATGAGCATTTCCCCAGCTGGGGCCCTCTGACTTTGCTTATATTGCTGACAGGAGGCACAACCACGCACATACTTCGCAATATCGCACATTATTCCGGGCCAATAGTAACGTTCGCAAATACGTTTCCCGGTTTTCCGGATACCTAAATGTCCAGCCGCGGGTTGATTGTGGCATTCCTGTAAAACGCGCTCGCGTAAATTTGCGGGAACACAAAGCTTCCACCGTGTATCGTCCAGTTCGTCCGAATGGCGTGGAATGTGACGGTACAGTTGACTCCCCACGATCGTATAGTCCGGATACTTCTTCGGATTGGTCCGTATCTCCTCCATCTTCGATCGTAACCACATGCACTCGACTGTTGACTGCGCTACGGCTCGTTGTAACGATTCGACAGGCTGCCGTGATAATGCGTCCGCCACTACGTTAAGCCCACATTTGCGATATTTGATCGTGTAGCGATACTGCTGGAGCTCCAAAGCCCATCTAGCCAACCTTCCAGTAGGATTGTCGATGGAGTTCAGCCATTTTAGTGCCAAATGGTCGGTGAGCACCTGGAACTCATATCCTTCTAGGTAGGGTCGCATCTTTCGGATTCCCCAGACAATCGCCAAACACTCTTTCTCTGTGGCCGAATAATTTTTCTCTGCCCCATTAAGCGTACGGCTAGCGTAAGCGATTACGCGCTCTCCTTCCTCGAATTCCTGCGTGAGTACCGCGTACAAAAACGTACGGCCAAAATCAGGGCATGCCAGTACTGGTGCTTGTGTCAACCTCGCCTTCATTAATTCAAAAACGGTCTGTTGGTCCTCGGTCCAACGCCAATGTTTCCCCTTCTTTAACAGCGACGTCAGCGGGTTGGGCTAGGGTTGCAAATTCCGGTATGAAACGCCGGTACCAGGAAACTACGCCCAAAAACCGCCTTAATTCCTTCAGATTCTCCGGGGGTTTCATCTCTTGAATAGCGGCGACTTTGTCCGGATCGGTTTGAATTCCATCGCCACTCACCACATGTCCCAAATAGGCTAGGGTTGGAAGAAGTGACACCTTTCCGAGTTGATCCGCAAGTTCGCTCCGTAATCTACGAAACACCTCCCGGAGGTTAGCTAGGTGTTCCATAACTTCCGACCACTGAAAGAGCCCATCCTTCCAGCCACAGGCATAAAGGCGGTGTACTTCCGACTTCCTTCTTCCAGGGAGATCTGCCAGTACCCATCCTTGAGGTCTATACTGCTAACATATCGGGCCTCCCGGAGTCTATCAAGAATTGACTGAATACGATGCAGCGGGTACGCGTCGGGGTCCGATTTGCTATTCAGGTGGCGGAAATCCATACAGAGACGCCAGGACCCGTTTTTCTTCTGTGCCAACGTGATGGGTGAGCTATAAGGACTAGACGATCGTTCGATAAACCCATTGGACAATAGCTCGTTGATCTTAGCATCAATTACCGTTTGCATGGCTGGATTACGGGCCGCGTTACGTAGCTTGAAAGGCCGATCATCGGTCATCACAATTCGATGGCTCGCAGCGGTGGAAGTCCCGTGAATATCTTTGAACTTTTGGAGCTCCTCGTCTAAAAACTGTTGAATTCGTTTTTGTTCCGTTACCGCGTGTGCACTTACCGGTAAAGGTCCCTCGGGTTTATTTTGTGCTTCCGTAGTCCGACGACACTGTAGTTGCACGGCCTCACATTCGCAAGTTGTACTGATGTAACGATGCCGTTCCATGACCCCCGTCTCACACCGAGCCATAGAGAAGAAACAGGAGAGACCGGCCATCGTCAGCCGGGCGCCGATTTTGACCAGAAAATCCAATCCTAAAATCATGTCTTCTGTGGCATCGGGCATAACCAACAGTCGTGTTGGAACTTGTTGATTGCCAAGATCAATCGTGACCTCTACGGCCCGCTGTACCTGTCGCTGGGAACCGTCCGCCAATGTTACATTAGCCGTAAACGGGATTGGGGTTACGAGATTTCCTAGGGTGGTCACAAGGGCTTCGCTGATGAAAGTGCTGGTTGCTCCAGTGGCAGCGATGCGATGTTTTCCGATGCCAACTGTAGCCACCAGTCGGGTTGGTTTTATATGCAGGGGAGGGTCTACTTCTGAGGACTTGGCAACATCTGCGGACGCGTCTCCCCTAGCTCAGGACGGACCCGGTTCGCGTTTCCCGAGTTTCTTCGACAGCATTCAATGGTACGTATCTCTCTCCGGCCACATTCCCAACAAAACAATATGGGTTCGCTTCGGCAGCTTGCAGCGAAATGCCCTTCTCGTCCACATCGCCTGCAAGCTGTTCTAGGATTAATCGGCGGCAGCTGGGAATTGTCTGGGAAACTGTCGGCAGGGTCTATGCGGCGATGTTGTTCGCGGGATACCGGTGCTATGTCCGGCAAACTTTCCAGGTCGTCCGCCATCTGCAACAAATCGTGCAGAGAGTTGAAATCTCGTCGTCGAATATACCACAGATATTCCGGCCGCGCGTTCTTGAAGATTCTTTCCAGTTTCTGCTCCTCGGTGTAGTTGCTGTGTCGCATTAAGTTTTGCATGCTGAGGGAATAGTCCCGGAACGTCTCTTTGGCCCGTTGACTCCGCTTGCGAATTTCATCCTCCAGATGTTCAAAGTATCGGGATGGGAGGAAGAACTGCTGGAAGTCTCCACGAAAGTCGGTCCAGGACTGCCAGTGTCGGTTGTTGTTACGGAACCACACCAAAGCCTTTCCTCTCATAACTTCTGGCATCATTTTCGGAAGCATGTCCAACTTCACCGCGTACATACCAGCCAGTTCTTCTACCCTTTCTAGAAATTCCAGGGGGTAAGGTCCTCCGTCAAAGCTAATATTCCACTTACGTACTTGATCGGCAATGGCTCGGATATCAGTAAGGGGTGGAACGTAGTTCGTTCACCCGTCGTGGCCGTAGGGGTGGCTGGTCGCGATCGGCTGGGCTCTAATGCAGCGGTGACTCCGCTGGGATCTGTGATGGCAAGGGTAGGCCCTCGCTTGGGTGAAACTCCCGCCTTACTGTCTGGTCTCGGGGTCTGTTGCTCGTGCAGTTCCTGCAACTGCAATAGCCGTTGTAAATCCTCAGGCTCGTGGTCTTCTCCTAGGAATTGTCCGAAGCGTCTTCGGAGTTCATCGACGGTTCCGCTGATATCGAGGCCGAACTCATTGAGGTAATTTCCTAACTCCTCTTTCCGCAGACTGTATGCCCATGATGTACGCAAAGTCATCCTGCCTGTCGGAACTAGCCACTTACCTTCTTTGTTGTAACTGTTTAATCTTTACTCCTTTGGTCCCTGCTCGGGCGCCACTGTAAGGACACTTTTGCCTCCGTTGGCTGAGGTAAGCTCGCGGTGGCCAAGGGTCCGTCACAGAAATTTATAGATTGCTGGACCGGAGTAAAGAAAAGATGTGTTTTAGGTTTGTGGCTAGTTTATTTATTAGTATATGTAGGCAATACGGCAAAACTAGCGGTACAGAGGTGTTTTCGTTGGAAAATCCGCTGGATTTCTTTGGCTGACGGCGTTAATGCGCCTAAGCGGCTTTGGCAACACGCTTAGCGTCGGCTGTTGGTCGGGAGCGGCGTAGGCAACACGCTCGGCGTCGGCTGTGGATCGGAAGCGGCTTAGGCAACACGCTTGCAAATATGACCCGCTAGTGGATCGCCCTCAGGCTGCGACAAAAGTCCCACGCTGCGTCTTAGTACGGTAAGCGGCGTACGAAACACGCTTATTCACGAACGCTTGGTCGAAGAGCGATAAGCGGCGTACGAAACACGCTTATCCACGAGCGTTTAGTCGAAGCACAATAAGCGGCGTACGAAACACGCTTATTCGCGAGCGTTTAGTCGAAGCACAATAAGCGGCGTACGAAACACGCTTATTCACGAGCGTTTTGTCGAAGCACAATAAGCGGCGTACGAAACACGCTTATTCACGAACGCTTGGTCGAAGAGCGATAAGCGGCGTACGAAACACGCTTATCCACGAGCGTTTAGTCGAAGCACAATAAGCGGCGTACGAAACACGCTTATTCGCGAGCGTTTAGTCGAAGCACAATAAGCGGCGTACGAAACACGCTTATTCACGAGCGTTTTGTCGAAGCACAATAAGCGGCGTACGAAACACGCTTATTCACGAACGCTTGGTCGAAGAGCGATAAGCGGCGTACGAAACACGCTTATCCACGAGCGTTTCGTCGAAGCACAATAAGCGTCGTACGAAACACGCTTATTCGCGAGCGTTTGGTCGAAGCACAATAAGCGGCGTACGAAACACGCTTATTCACAAGCGTTTTGTCGAAGCCCAATAAGCGGCGTACGAAACACGCTTATTCACGAACGCTTGGTCGAAGAGCGATAAGCGGCGTACGAAACACGCTTATCCACGAGCGTTTAGTCGAAGCACGATAAGCGGCGTACGAAACACGCTTATTAGCGAGCGTTTAGTCGAAACACAATAAGCGGCGTACGAAACACGCTTATAAATTTCCACGAATTTCCCGAGTTACAAGCGGCCTACGAAACACGCTTATAAATTTCACAACTTTCACGCACTATACTCACCGGTTCTCCTTGAATAGTTCCTGGGCACTTGTATTCTCGTTGTTCACTTGTAACTCACTGATCCCCTTCTCATCGTTACAACTTTCTTTTATAGTCCACGTCCCCACGTAGGGCCACTGTCGATAGCCAAAGTCCTGTTATTCCTTGTTGTTCAAATTTGCATTGCCTCGAATTACCATACGCATGTTGTTGCTGCTTGTTTACCAAAAATTGCATACCACTGCCAGTTCTTTTTTTTATTCCCCATTACCTACGTTCATTCTCCTACGCATGTTGTTGCTACTTGTTTACGTATCCAACACTCTTGCCTATGCTTGTTGTTGTGCCTATTACCTGCGCAAAGGGCTGACTGCATCGTCGTAACGGTATGTTGTTTTGATGATATTTTTAAGTAAACAAGAACGAGGGCAACTAGAACAGGCGGGAACAAAATCTACGAGGCTGGTATATTAATGTGGGTACAAATACGGGTTAAATAAATTAAACGTGTATTTCAATAAAAACAATTCATATAACCATCAATATAATTAAAATGTATAAAAAAATGATTCCACCTCATCCATCGACCAGATTGTGTGGGTGGAAACGAGGTGGCGACTTCCACCTTCACACTGCTCCCCTCCCTCGGCGACTGGCTTTTATTGGGGCATGATGATAGCCTGCCCTTGTCGGTTAATCAGCAACCGGTACCGACGGTCACACACCTCTACGATCCTTTTGTACTGCTTCTGGGGGATTCGTAGTTCTAGCCCCATTCGGATGTGTCTCTGCAGTCCCTGTCGCACTTCGTCTGACAATTCCTCTCGACACAAGAATTCCCCCTCGGATGGCCGGCCCTCAGGAACTACCACGACACTACGCATCCTTGCAGGCCCATGGACTTCTTCCTCTCTAGTGGCGATAAGCCGTGGGTTCGCTCGAGAAAGACCTTCGTCTGTCTCCGACTCAGTGGATTCGACATAACGAGGCGACGTATTCACCCTGGGAGGACTACTAATTACCCCCACGGTCTCTTCAAGCGAACTATCCTCGTCCATGGTGATAATGACCGTGGGTGTGTCAGGTTCCTGCGCTCGTTCCTCTGTGGTCTCCGCCGGTGTTCCATCCATCGATTCGTCGTCGATTATTATCAGCGCAGGGAGCGGCGATACCACTGGCGGTGGCGTTGGCGGATGGGAAGCTGCCCGTCTTGCACGTGGGGGGGTACGCACCTCATCGTCCGAGATTTCAATAACCTCGCTGACTTGGTTAGTGGGGTTCGGCACGGGTTGCACTACTGCCACCGGCTTAGGTGCGGGTTTCAGCACCAACCTCTCGAGTCTCACGTAGCAAGGGGGCGTGGTGCTTTCGAGGCCTGGTTGTTGTTCTCGCGGCTTCGGCGTCTTGCTGGTCTTGCCACTGTTGCTTATAGTAGGCCTTCGTCTTTAGTGTTGGTTGTTGTTCCATATTGTTACTGGTGTTTAAATCTACGATGGAAAGAAGCGAAACATTAGTGGGTTTGTCATCAGTAATTACCCTAGTAGTTAACATTTGATCGGCGGGTTCACGCGGACTATCTTCCGACGGATTATACGGCTTCAACTGACCGATATGTGCCGTCCTTACGTCACCTCGAGCGATTCCGCGAACGCGCACTATCACGGGGGATGCAAAGCCTAAAACTTCGTACGGTCCGTCGAATTTTGGAGCCAACTTCGCGGCAAAGCTGTCTATTGCCTTCGACAAGGGATGCTGGCGGACCCACACCCAGTTCCCGATAGAAGGTTTCCATTCCCTCCGTCGCAAATTGTAGTGTCGCCGTTGGTCCTCTCCAGCTCGTGCAAGGTGGTGCCGCACCAACTCGAACACATCCTGCAATCCCTCCACCCTTTCCTTGAGGGTTCTTGGCACTGTTCCGGTACCCGTCGTCACCTCGTCGTATAGGGTTCCCGGAAGCCTTGGTTCCCGACATTGCACTAAATAGGCAGGACTATGACCAGTAGTATCCGAAACGCTTGTGTTTACCGCAAGATTTATTTCCGGAAGATACTCATCCCACTTGTTGTGATGGTTCTGGCAAACTTGTGCTAACATTGTTTTAACGGTGCGGTTCGCCCGTTCCGTGGGATTCTCCTGGGGACAGTATGGAGCCGTAAATTGATGTCTCACCCCGATCATCTCCAAGTACCTCGCTAGTTCACGGCTTGTGAATTGACTCCCGTTGTCCGTGAGCAAAACCTTGGGTACACCGAACCTCGCCAGGATGTGCTCTCTAAAGGCTTTAATCACTCCACTCGCCGTTGCCTTCCGTAGTGCCACTAGTTCCACCCATTTGGAAAACCTATCGAAGAAGACAAGCAACTACGTTTCCCGGTTTTCCGGATACCTAAATGCCCAGCCGCGGGTTGATTGTGACATTCCTGTAAAACGCGCTCGCGTAAATTTCCCGGAACACATAGCTTCCACCGTGTCTCGTCCACTTCGTCCGTATGGCGTGGAATGTGACGGTACAGTTGATTTCCAACGATCGTACAATCGGGATACTTCTTCGGATTGGTCCGTATCTCCTCCATCTTCGATCGTAACCACATGCACTCGACCGTTGACTGCGCTACGGCTCGTTGTAACGATTCGACAGGCTGGCGTGATAATGCGTCCGCCACAACGTTAAGCCCACCTTTCCGATACTTGATCGTGTAGCGATACTGCTGGAGCTCCAAAGCCCATCTAGCCAACCTTCCAGTTGGGTTGTCGATGGAGTTCAGCCATTTTAGCGCCAAATGGTCGGTGAGCACCTGGAACTCATACCCTTCTAGGTAGGGTCGCATCTTTCGGATTCCCCAGACAATCGCCAAACACTCTTTCTCTGTGGCCGAATAATTTTTCTCTGCCCCATTAAGCGTACGGCTAGCGTAAGCGATTACGCGCTCTCCTTCCTCGAATTCCTGCGTGAGTACCGCGCCTAGACCGCAATCACTGGCATCTGTTTGTAACAGAAACGTACGGCCAAAATCAGGGCATGCCAGTACTGGTGCTTGTGTCAACCTCGCCTTCATTAATTCAAAAACGGTCTGTTGGTCCTCGGTCCAACGCCAATGTTTCCCCTTCTTCAACAGCGACGTCAGCGGGTGGGCTAGGATTGCAAATTCCGGTATGAAACGCCGGTACCAGGAAACTACGCCCAAAAACCGCCTTAATTCCTTCAGATTCTCCGGGGGTTTCATCTCTTGAATAGCGGCGACTTTGTCCGGATCGGTTTGAATTCCATCGCCACTCACCACATGTCCCAAATATTTGGCTTCTCTTTGGAAGAAGTGACACTTTTCCGAGTTGATCCGCAAGTTCGCTCTCCGTAATCTACGAAACACCTCCCGGAGGTTAGCTAGGTGTTCCTCTAAGTTCCTTCCTATGACAATAATATCATCCAAGTACGCGAAGGCAAATGGTTCGAGTTCCGGCCCTATGACTCCATCTAATGCTCTCTGGAACGTAGCTGGCGCCGAGTGCAGGCCGAAAGGCATAACCCGCCACTGAAAGAGCCCCCTTCCAGCCACAGTGAAGGCGGTGTACTTCCGACTTCCTTCTTCCAGGGGGATCTGCCAGTACCCATCCTTGAGGTCTATACTGCTAACATATCTGGCCTCCCGGAGTCTATCAAGAATCGACTGAATACGAGGCAGCGGGTACGCGTCGGGATCCGATTTGCTATTCAGGTGGCGGAAATCCATACAGAGACGCCAAGACCCGTTTTTCTTTTGTGCCAACGTGATGGGTGAGCTATAAGGACTAGACGATCGTTCGATGAACCCATTGGACAATAGCTCGTTGATCTTAGCATCAATTACCGCTTGCATGGCTGGATTACGGGCCGCGTAACGTAGCTTGAAAGGCCGATCATCGGTCATCACAATTCGATGGCTCGCAGCGGTGGAAGGCCCGTGAATATCTTTGAACTTTTGGAGCTCCTCGTCTAAAAACTGTTGAATTCGTTTTTGTTCCGTTGCCGCGTGTGCACTTACCGGTAAAGGTCCCTCGGGTTTATTTTGGGCCTCCGTAGTCCGACGACACTGTAGTTGCACGGCCTCACATTCGCAAGTTGTACTGATGTAACGATGCCGTTCCATGACCCCCGTCTCACCCCGAGCCATAGAGAAGAAACAGGAGAGACCGGCCATCGTCAGCCGGGCGCCGATTTTGACCAGAAAATCCAATCCTAAAATCATGTCTTCTGTGGCATCGGGCATAACCAACAGTCGTGTTGGAACTTGTTGATTGCCAAGATCAATCGTGACCTCTACGGCCCGCTGTACCTGTCGCTGAGAACCGTCTGCCAATGTTACATTTGCCGTGAACGGAATCGGGGTTACGATATTTCCGAGGGTGGTCACAACGGCTTCGCTGATGAAAGTGCTGGTGGCTCCCGTATCGACGGTGGCAGCGATGCGATGTTTTCCGATGCCAACCATGGCCACCAGACGGGTGGGTTCTAGGTGCAGGGAGGTGTCTAGTTCTGAGGGCCTGGCAACATCTGCGGACCCGTCTCCCCTCGTACAGGACGGGCCCGATTCACGTTTCCCGAGTTTCTCCGACAGCATTCAATGGTACGTATCTCTCTCCGGCCACATTCCCAACAAAACAATATGGGTTCGCTTCGGCAGCTTGCAGCGAAATGCCCTTCTCGTCCACATCGCCTGCAAGCTGTTCTAGGATTAATCGGCGGCAGCTGGGAATTGTCTGGGAAACTGTCGGCAGGGTCTATGCGGCGATGTTGTTCGCGGGATACCGGTGCTATGGCCGGCAAACTTTCCAGGTCGTCCGCCATCTGCAACAAATCGTGCAGAGAGTTGAAATCTCGTCGTCGAATATACCACAGATATTCCGGCCGCGCGTTCTTGAAGATTCTTTCCAGTTTCTGCTCCTCGGTGTAGTTGCTGTGTCGCATTAAGTTTTGCATGCTGAGGGAATAGTCCCGGAACGTCTCTTTGGCCCGTTGACTCCGCTTGCGAATTTCATCCTCCAGATGTTCAAAGTATCGGGATGGGAGGAAGAACTGCTGGAAGTCTCCACGAAAGTCGGTCCAGGACTGCCAGTGTCGGTTGTTGTTACGGAACCACACCAAAGCCTTTCCTCTCATAACTTCTGGCATCATTTTCGGAAGCATGTCCAACTTCACCGCGTACATACCAGCCAGTTCTTCTACCCTTTCTAGAAATTCCAGGGGGTCAGGTCCTCCGTCAAAGCTAATATTCCACTTACGTACTTGATCGGCAATGGCTCGGATATCAGTAAGGGGTGGTAACGTAGTTCGTTCACCCGTCGTGGCCGTAGGGGTGGCTGGTCGCGATCGGCTGGGCTCTAATGCAGCGGTGACTCCGCTGGGATCTGTGATGGCAAGGGTAGGCCCTCGCTTGGGTGAAACTCCCGCCTTACTGTCTGGTCTCGGGGTCTGTTGCTCGTGCAGTTCCTGCAACTGCAATAGCCGTTGTAAATCCTCAGGCTCGTGGTCTTCTCCTAAGAATTGTCCGAAGCGTCTTCGGAGTTCATCGACGGTTCCGCTGATATCGAGGCCGAACTCATTGAGGTAATTTCCTAACTCCTCTTCCCGGTCCAGGCTCGTAAGCGGCGTTGGCAACACGCTTAGCGTCGACTGTTGGAAATCTCCGCAGCGGCGTAGGGAAACTCGCTGTCCGCCTGTTACTTGCTAGCTGGTCAGCGGCGTTAATGCGCCTAAGCGGCTTTGGCAACACGCTTAGCGTCGGCTGTTGGTCGGGAGCGGCGTAGGCAACACGCTCGGCGTCGGCTGTGGATCGGAAGCGGCTTAGGCAACACGCTTGCAAATATGACCCGCTAGTGGATCGCCCTCAGGCTGCGACAAAAGTCCCACGGTGCGTCTTAGTACGGTAAGCGGCGTACGAAACACGCTTATTCACGAACGCTTGGTCGAAGAGCGATAAGCGGCGTACGAAACACGCTTATCCACGAGCGTTTAGTCGAAGCACAATAAGCGGCGTACGAAACACGCTTATTCGCGAGCGTTTAGTCGAAGCACAATAAGCGGCGTACGAAACACGCTTATTCACGAGCGTTTTGTCGAAGCACAATAAGCGGCGTACGAAACACGCTTATTCACGAACGCTTGGTCGAAGAGCGATAAGCGGCGTACGAAACACGCTTATCCACGAGCGTTTAGTCGAAGCACAATAAGCGGCGTACGAAACACGCTTATTCGCGAGCGTTTAGTCGAAGCACAATAAGCGGCGTACGAAACACGCTTATTCACGAGCGTTTTGTCGAAGCACAATAAGCGGCGTACGAAACACGCTTATTCACGAACGCTTGGTCGAAGAGCGATAAGCGGCGTACGAAACACGCTTATCCACGAGCGTTTCGTCGAAGCACAATAAGCGTCGTACGAAACACGCTTATTCGCGAGCGTTTGGTCGAAGCACAATAAGCGGCGTACGAAACACGCTTATTCACAAGTGTTTTGTCGAAGCACAATAAGCGGCGTACGAAACACGCTTATTCACGAACGCTTGGTCGAAGAGCGATAAGCGGCGTACGAAACACGCTTATAAATTTCCACGAATTTCCCGAGTTACAAGCGGCCTACGAAACACGCTTATAAATTTCACAACTTTCACGCACTATACTCACCGGTTCTCCTTGAATAGTTCCTGGGCACTTGTATTCCCGTTGTTCACTTGTAACTCACTGATCCCCTTCCCATCGTTACAACTTCCTTTTATAGTCGACGTCCCCACGTAGGGCCACTGTCGATAGCCAAAGTCCTGTTATTCCTTGTTGTTCAAATTTGCATTGCCTCGAATTACCATACGCATGTTGTTGCTGCTTGTTTACCAAAAATTGCATACCACTGCCAGTTCTTTTTTTCTATTCCCCATTACCTACGTTCATTCTCCTACGCATGTTGTTGCTACTTGTTTACGTATCCAACACTCTTGCCTATGCTTGTTGTTGTACCTATTACCTGCGCAAAGGGCTGACTGCATCGTCGTAACGGTATGTTGTTTTGATGATATTTTTAAGTAAACAAGAACGAGGGCAACTAGAACAGGCGGGAACAAAATCTACGAGGCTGGTATATTAATGTGGGTACAAATACGGGTTAAATAAATTAAACGTGTATTTCAATAAAAACAATTCATATAACCATCAATATAATTAAAATGTATAAAAAAATGATTCCACCTCATCCATCGACCAGATTGTGTGGGTGGAAACGAGGTGGCGACTTCCACCTTCACAGTATATCGCATGTGCTCCTAGTCAGTTTTTGTTGAACAAACTTTCCAAGTTGTTTGTTTCCAACTGATGGTCAGGACAGAAAAGTGGATCTAGAAGTTTGAATATTAAAACATACACTAAAAACTCGTTGTTGAATGAAAGTTGAGATTCTCACGAGCATTTCGGTGACATGATCCGTAAAATCGGAATTGCTGTGGTATTGGTCTCACCCCATATTCACTATGGAAACAACATATACAGGTTACCATTCTTTTTGAACCAGACGTTTAGAAACATAACCCGACCAAGCAGAGGTAAATATATAGCAGAAACAGCCTACCCCAAAAATAGCGGATTCTGGGTTATTTCTAAATCGACTCCTAATTGTCGGAAAATGATTTAGTTCAAATGTGTAAACAGTTTCGGTCTAAAACCGATATTTCCGTGAGGTCGACAGTTTTTGTAGCGGAGGTGAGCTGCTAAGGTGGTAGATAGTGATCCTTAAATCTGATGAACATAACTTTTCACTACTTTTCACTTTAGGGTCTCCATCTAAAAAAAATCTACTTAATATCTCCAATTTCAGTTTCAATGCCATCATTCAGCCATTTTAGCATATATTGCATCCTACCACAAAACACCACTTAATGCATCATCTAATACTTCCAACTCCAACAAATCATTAACAACTTTTCCAACAATATTTCTTCCACCTCCGCTGCTCCCATTCATAGTAACATTCGGACCGAAACTAAGCTCATCTAATACTAGTCCGGCGGCAGCAGCAGCAACAACAACACCATTAGTTGATCCCGACTAATACCTTTGTACATATTTGCATATGAATATTCCATAAAGTCAACAATGATTTACGTGTTTGAATGCCATCGTGTATAATATCCGAAAATCATCTACGAAGTGGAATGAATGTGAAATTTTTTAGAACAATGTTCGAAATGGCTGGCTATTGCTGGTGGAAGAGGATGACACATACATATGAAGGTATACAAATGTATGTGTGTGTATGGGTGTAGCCAGTTAACGAAAGTTTGCATACCTAGTGATCCAAATAGAGAGAAAACCAGTAAGGAAAGTAGTAAAGTCGGACGGGGCCGACTATATGATACCCTTTACCACTATGGGTATATTAAACAGGACTATTAACATGAAATTGGATGAAATAAAATATGTGATATTTATCTAAATGTGAATCTAACTAGAACTATCCATAAAGTATGTAAATCGACTTGAAACAAATATAAATAGGTCAACCGTTGGGCTATGTTTGTACTTCTAAAAACCGCAACTACGTAATTCTATGCTCAATTTTGTACTTTGTGCAAAATTTGATGTCAATCTGACTAACATGAGGAATTTAATGCTCAATTTACTTCAAATCGGGCGAAAATATATATGGAAACTTTATCCAAATATTAAGCGAATTCAAACACACTTGTCAGGTTAGGTTATACTAATTTCAGAACGTTTTGCTCCTATTGGTTCCATGGTGCGTCAATTAATTAAAATCAATCTATAATAAAAGGGAGCTATATCTAAATCTGGACCGATTTTCACGAAACGAGGCAGACATCACTCTAGGCTCAATTCAGTATGTTATGCCAAATTTCGTGCAAATCGAAAGATATATAGGGACTTTGGGGCACCATTTACATGAAATCGGACGAAACTATATATATAAATCTGGACTGATTTTCACGAAACAAGGCAGACATCACTCTAGGCTCAATTCAGTACGTTATGCCAAATTTCGTGCAAATCAAAAGACATATAGCGACTTTGGTGCACCATTTACATGAAATCGGACGAAACTATATGTGGGAGCTATATAGAAATCTAGACCGATTTTCTCGAAACTTGGCAGACATCATTCTAGGCTCAGTTCAGTACGATATTCCAAATTTCGTGCAAATCGAAAGATATATAGGGACTTTGGTGTACCATTTACATGAAATCGGACGAAACTATATATGGGAGCTATATCTAAATCCTGACCGATTTTCACGAAACTTGGCACACATCATACTAGACTTAGTTCACTACACTATACAACATTTCCTGCAAATCGAAAGATATATAGGGACTTTGGTGCACCATTTACATGAAATCGGACGAAAATATATATGGGAGCTATATGTAAATCTGCACGATTTTCACGAAACTTGGCAGACATCACTCTAGGCTCAGTTCAGTACGATATTCCAAATTTCGTGCAAATCGAAATATATATAGGGACTTTAGTACACCATTTACAGGAAATCGGACGAAACTATATATGGGAGCTATATCTAAATCCTGACCGATTTTCACGAAACTTGGCAGACATCACTTTAGTTTCAATTCAGTACGTCATGCCAAATTTGATGCAAATTGAAAGATATATAGGGACTTTGGTGTACCATTTACATGGAATCGGACGAAACAATATATGGGAGCTATATATAAATATGAAGCGATTTTCACGAAATTTAACACACATTGTTCTAGACTTCATTCAGTAAGTTATGCCAAATCGAAGGAAATCGAAGGATATATAGGGACTTTGGTGCACTATTTACCTTAAATCGGAAGAAAATATATGTGGGAGCTATATCTAAATCTGGGCCGATTTTCATGAAACTAGGCAGACATCATTCTAGGCTCAATTAAGTACGTTATAACAAATTTCGTGCAAATCGAAGGATATATAGGGACTTTGGTGCACCATTTACATGAAATCGGACGAAACTATATATGGGAGCATTATCTAAATCTTGACCTATTTTCACGAAACTTTGCAGATATAATTCTAGACTCAATTCAGTACGTTTTGCCAAATTTCGTGCAAATCGAAAGATATATAGGGACTTTAAGGCACCATTTACATGAAATCGGACGAAACTATATATATAAATCTAGATCGATTTTCTCGTAACTTGGCAGACATCACTCTAGGCTTAATTCAATACGTTTTGCCAAATTTCGTACAAATCGAAAGATATATAAAGACTTTGGGGCACCATTTACATGAAATCGGACGAAACTACAAATGGGAGCTATATCTAAATCTGGACCAATTTTCACGAAACTTGGCAGACATCATTCTAGACCTAAATGATTAGGCTGTACCAAATTGCGTGCAAATCGAAAGATATATAGGGACCGTTTACATTAAATCGGTTAAATATATATATGGGAGCTATATCTAAATCTGAACCGATTTTTCCCAATTTCAATAGAGGCCGAATAAGTGACCTTTTGCCAAATTTCATCCAATTCGGATCACAAATGCGACCTGTACTTTGTTTACAATTTAACATGGACAGACAGACGGACGGACATTCTCAAAAGGAACCATGTGTCTATCTCGTTTCGTTTTGCCTGTTACAAACATATGCACAAAGACATAATACCCTGTACCACAGTGTGGTGAAGGGTATAAAAATATAGAAGCAACATTAACGGTCAAAGTTACCCTAACGATAGATGCATATAAATACAGGTGAGTCCATATAGTTGGTATGTCTTAAATTGCTCCTCATAATTTGCTTGTTGTAGAAATAAAATTCCGATTTTTTTGTGTTTACTATTGATCATTAAATCTTTTTTAAGAGTCAACTATTTATAGAAAATTTTCAACATACCTTCCATAATTAGCTGGTTAAATTGAAAATGTTCAATAGGTCTTATAAAGATTAAAAATCATCTAAATAGGGAGCACCTTCCATCGCAGGAAATATTTTCGCGGTCTTTCTATTTTCGAATAGTCTCCTATATTGTAACTTAACGTATATGTAACTATTCAGAACCTACAGTAGCCAGATGCATTGCTGGAATCTAGAATACCAACGAAAATTTCACTTCCTTTCCAAAACTTAAAATGACCTACACCATTGCCATTTCACATATATGTATGTATGAATATATCCTATGTTCGTTGGATAGCATACGTTCGAAGAGAAACTTGTCTATCGTCGTTAAAGAATGTCTCATAAGTTTAGGATATGAAAACTGAATGGCTAAATATAAGATATATATTTATATATGTGCATGTATATCTCCACATAGTTGAAATACATTTTAAGCGAATCTATGCAGAACATGTGTCGGACCTATGCATGTTCAGCATATATGTGTATGTCAACATTAAACATTGTTGCCAGCTGAAAGATAACAACGACTTAAGGTGTACCTTACCTTCATTTCATATAGGAAATCAATAGACAATCTATCAGAAGACCGAGGTATCCCTTAATAGAAGGCTTCAATTCCTCTATATCTATAAAAGTTCTCTATTGACACTCATACTTATAAGGGAACCTAAGGTCCTATTCCTATATATAATATGGAAAACCCTTTCAATAGAAGGTCAGGTAGGTGGACAAGAAGAATTCGAATATGTAACTATATCAAATGTGCTCTATTCACAGGAAGAATTCCAGAATGACTCCACAGAAAACGAGATTGTATATTTATAGAAGCCCAAAAGCTAAGTATGACAGGAGATAAAGGAACACAAGTCTTCCTATAGAAGAGCAAAAGGCCTTCCTATATGTATACCCGAAGGTGGTCATATATGATCCAAGACGATCAAGAGGTCTTTTCGGTATACGTCACGTAGGACTTTTTAGAGCAGAATATCCTCTAAGAGATCAGAAACTGTCCTTATAGAAGAGCAGAAGGTATTCTACTTATAGAAAAGCATAAGGTCTTATTTAAAGAGGAGCAGAATATCTTATTCATAGAAGAACTGAAGGTCTTCTTCATAGAAGACCAGGCCTCATTTTAGATGACAAGAAAGTCTTCCTATAGAAGTCCTATAGAAGAGCTGAAGGTTTTCTTATAGCTAAATGTCTCCTTATAGAAGAAGTTATAGAAGATCTGAAGGTTTTCTTATAGAAGAACTGAAGGTCTTCTAACAGAAGTGCTGAATGCCTTCTCCCTATAGAATAGCTGAAGGCATTCTCACAAAGAAGAGCTGAAGGTCTTCTTATTCTTCATAGAAGAGCTGAAAGTCTTCTTCTTCATAGAAGAGCTGAAGGTCTTCTTCTTCTTCTTAATAGAAGAGCTGAAGGTCTTCTTCTTCATAGAAGAGCTGAAGGTCTTCTTCTTCATAGAAGATCTGATGGTTTTCTTCTTCATAGAAGAGCTGAAGGTCTTCTTCTTCATAGAAGAGCTGAAGGTCTTCTTCTTCTTCATAGAAGAGCTGAAGGTCTTCTTCTTCTTCATAGAAGAGCTGAATGTCTTCTTCTTCTTCATAGAAGAGCTGAAGGTCTTCTTCTTCATAGAAGAGCTGAAGGTCTTCTTCTTCATAGAAGAGCTGAAGGTCTTCTTCTTCATAGAAGAGCTGAAGGTCTTCTTCTTCATAGAAGAGCTGAAGGTCTTCTTCTTCATAGAAGATCTGAAGGTCTTCTTCTTCATAGAAGAGCTGAAGGTCTTCTTCTTCATAGAAGAGCTGAAGGTCTTCTTCTTCATAGAAGAGCTGAAGGTCTTCTTCTTATAGAAAACCAGGCCTCATTTTAGATGACCAGAAAGTCTTCCTATAGAAATCTTGAAGGTGCTTATATAAAAGACCAGAAAGTCTTTCTAAAGAAGAGCTGAAGGGTTTCTTAAAGCTAAATGTCTCCTTATAGAAGAACTGAAGGTCTTCTCATAGAATAGCTGAAGGTTTTCTAATAGAAGAACTGAAGGTCTTTTAATAGAAGTGCTGAATGTCTTCCCCTATAGAATAGCTGGAGGCATTCTCGCTATAGAAGAGCAGAAGGTCTTCTTTCCATAGAAGAGCAGAAGGTCTTCTTTCCATAAAAGAGCAGAAGGTCTTCTTTCCATAAAAGAGCAGAAGGTCTTCTTTCCATAGAAGAGCAGAAGGTCTTATTCATAGAATAGCTTAAGGTCTTATTCATAGAAGAGCTGAAGGTCTTTTCATAGAAGAGCTGAAGGTCTTCTTCATAGAAAAGCTGAAGGTCTTCTTCTTCTTCATAGAAGAGCTGAAGGTCTTCTTCTTCTGAAGGTCTTCTTCTTCTTCATAGGAGAGCTGAAGGTCTTCTTCTTCTTTATAGAAGAGCTGAAGGTCTTCTTCTTCATAGAAGAGCTGAAGGTCTTCTTCATAGAAGGGCTGAAGGTCTTCTTCTTCATAGAAGAGCTGAAGGTCTTCTTCTTCATAGAAGAGCTGAAGGTCTTCTTCTTCATAGAAGAGCTGAAGGTCTTCTTCTTCATAGAAGAGCTGAAGGTCTTCTTCTTCATAGAAGAGCTGAAGGTCTTCTTCTTCATAGAAGAGCTGAAGGTCTTCTTCTTCATAGAAGAGCTGAAGGTATTCTTCTTCATAGAAGAGCTGAAGGTATTCTTCTTCATAGAAGAGCTGAAGGTCTTCTTCTTCATAGAAGAGCTGAAGGTCTTCTTCTTCTTCATAGAAGAGCTGAAGGTCTTCTTCTTCATAGAAGAGCTGAAGGTCTTCTTCTTCATAGAAGAGCTGAAGGTCTTCTTCTTCATAGAAGAGCTGAAGGTCTTCTTCTTCATAGAAGAGCTGAAGGTCTTCTTCTTCATAGAAGAGCTGAAGGTCTTCTTCTTCATAGAAGAGCTGAAGGTCTTCTTCATAGAAGAGCTGAAGGTCTTCTTCATAGAAGAGCTGAAGGTCTTCTTCATAGAAGAGCTGAAGGTCTTCTTCTTCATAGAAGAGCTGAAGGTCTTCTTCTTCATAGAAGAGCTGAAGGTCTTCTTCTTCATAGAAGAGCTGAACAAAAATGCGGCAAAAAGCTTCAAAATAACGAATATGGGGCGAGACATTTATACGACGCTTAAATCAGAAATTGTACGCCAAAGGCGTTTTTCATTTCCCATGAAACCGGAATTTCTAAGAACAACTACATACAAATACCTCAACTGTTGTGGGACCCTTATATGGAGGCTATTTCAGGACATTTCAATTTTCTGAGAAAATAATTGTTACCCTCCAAGGAACTTGAATTCCAAATTTAAACTATTTCGGTTAGAAATAAATAAATCATAACCCCTAACAAGAAAATACGTTGACTGACCAGTATTCTTACAGAACATTGGATTGCGTCGGAATATAAAAGGTGTATAGCTTGAAGGGAATACAGTGAAACGTTGGAACATTCCATATGCTACTGCCCAGATAAACGATGAGGAAGTATGAGTGAAAAATTCTGAATAACTTCACTAAGAACTTACAGAATTTCTGAAGAATTATGCATATTGGGAACCTGCAGATATTTACCGTCTACAACAAGACCTCATGGTCTACCCTAAGAACCATTTTGTTGTTATCTATCCAACTACTTTGTAATCTTCTTTAAGTAGACTTATTGGTCTAATCCTAAACGAACAAAAAACTTAATTTTAAAGTCGAAAGCTCTGTAGCATTTCAAAAATGTCGTTCAGTACGTAAAACTTTTGCATTTCTGAAATGTCAAATAATGTTGATGCATTTGTACACACACACACATATACCCCCTTTCTGTATTAGTGAATGTCATTTCGTTTCATAGCCAAGAAAAAGTGAAAAGCAATGGCAGCTGCAATAACCAGCCTCCAATATGTGGCACCACTACGGGCAGCAGTCTTATATACCGACCGACTACAGGGCAAAGTTTAATTTAACTTTTGTTTAGCTAAAGTCATGTAATTCACTTTTACAACTCCCCCACCCCTTTCCCTTTATTACTCCTCTCACTTTCTTCCGTTTGGCTTCCGAAATTACATCAAAGCCAACCGAACATTTAATTTCATAAAAGAGGGGAAATATTCGCCTATGCAAGGGATGCACATAAATCTAAGTACAAGGGAACCCACACAAAAACACACACACTCACATGCACACTCATACACACTCACAGTGACACAAAGTGATTTAATTACTTTAACAAACTGAGACAATATGTCAAAAAGACGAAAACTTGTCCATTAGCAGTCAGTCAACTGCATTTTAAAGAAACCCTTGCTAGACGAGAGAGAAATGTGGACGAAAAAAAACAACAGTATTAACGAAGTCATCAACACGGGCGGAGTAAAGGATGAAGTTCCTCTGATTCTTCTCTTCGACCGTGTTCTCTATGCCACTGTGAATAAGTTAAATGCTTCTTCTTCACTTTTCAAATCAATCTAAGGAAACTGAAAAGGGAAAAGTTCTAAATCTAAATAAACATACCACTGTTGCACAGCAGTAACACCCCTCGTCTCATATACCCTTATCCAGCATCATCCACCCAAAACTTACATCAAATATTGCAAAAGTGCAACATCTGAACCATCAGCCTCTGTGTTGTTGTTGTCGTTGGTGTTGTGTTTTATTTTTTCTTGTTTTTGTCGTTGTCGTATATTTAAGTTTTAATTCATTCCCTGGGAATCCCAACAGATTGCAAGGGGACTCATTGCGTTGATGTTGCTGTTGTTGTTCTTGTTTTTACTTGCCGTGATGCTGTTGTTGTTGCTGCTGCAATTTAGAAATGCAAAGGGGGAACGCACATAAAATTTATGTGTAGATATCAAAGCGAAACAGCCTGACAATCTGTGATGTTTTTCGAAGAAACTGAGTTCCAACTACAATAGTCCTCTGTCCTCTGGAGATTAGCATTACAACTTGTTTTTAATTCTGTAAATTTATCCTCATTCTAAAATCGTTTTGACTTAAGAGAATATTTTTAGTTTTGTAATATAAACTAGACAAAGCATCAACATCCACATTTGCATAGATGTTTGCTTCAGGTCAGGGTGGTGGAAGTGAGTAGGACTGTAACAATTACACTACGAAATGTAAGTAAAGAGGGGTATAATCAGATCGGTGCATTTTTATGTCCTTCACCATACTGTGCTACAGGGTTTTATGTATTTGTGAAGATGTGTGTAATATGCCAAAGGATGCGAGATATGCCCATGGTTACTTTTGAGGATATGTATTGAATCACTTTCTGAGTCGATTTATGCATGTCCGTCCGTCTGTCTGTTGGTGTTAAATTATAAACAAAGTACAGGTCGCATTTATGATCCGAATTAGATGAAATTTAGCACAGCTCATATATTTGACCCAAGGACGAACCCTATTGAAATTGGGAGAAATCGGTTTAGATTTCGATATAGCTCCCATATATATTTTCGTCCGATTTAATGTTAATGGTGTACCAAAGTCCCTATATAGCATTCGTCGTGCATGAAATTTAGCATAGCGTACATAGCGTGATGTGTGGTTAGTTTCGTGAAAATTGGTTCCGATTTAGATATAGCTCCTATATGTATTTTCATCAGATTTTACGTTTATGGTGTACCGAAGTCCCTATATATCTTTCGATTTGCACGGAATTCGGCATAGAAATTAAGTCCAGAATTATGTGTGCCAAGTTTCGTAAAAATCCGTTCAGATTTAGATATAGCTCCCATATATATTTTCGTCTGATTTAAGGTAAATGGTGCAACAAAATCTCTTAAAACCTTCCGATTTGCACGAAATTTGGTACATCGTACTGAATTAAGTCTAGAATGATGTGTGTTAAGTTCCGTGAAAATCGGTTCAGATTTTGATATAGCTCGCAAATATATATTTTCACCCGATTTAATGTAAATGATGTACCAAAGTCCCTATATATCTTCCGATTTGAATGAAATTTGGCATTGACCCTAAATTGATATGTGTTAAGTTTCGAGAAATTCGTTTTAGTTTTAGATATAGCTCCCATTTTATGTAAATATGATCCTGATCTATTTGCAAGATATTTTGTTGTTGAAATTGGTTCAGATATAGCTTCCACATACAAATTGTATATAGCGTATTGGATTGAAGTCGTTTCAGGTTTAGATATAGCTTCCGATTTTACCTAATGTTGTACAAAATATCGAAAGTTTGTCTTATTAGGACGAATTAGTCCACAACTTGCCAAATGGAACCAAGAATAATGTGTTTTGGATTTTGTGTCAAATATCTCTGTACATCCCCCAGTTATTTTCGTCCGATTACATTTCAATGATGCTATGTCTTTTCTGTGTAAAGAATATTGTGCATATGAGCACCTCTTGCATGTACCCAAAGTGGTTACTTGTCTTATTTTTAAAATCCTAAATCGAAAATCCCAATTATGCACTAGAAAAAAGTTCGGAAATAAAATAGTAGAATTTTCCTCTTCCACAGAATTTCATCTTTTTTCTCATTTTCACTTTGAAAACAATTAGAAACTAATCCTCCCAATCTTTGTTCACTAATGAATATATCAATTTGGAATTCTAGGAATAAAACAAAAGGATTGATTTGAAGGTCACCTCAAAATGTGTTTCTAATTTGAATTTAAATCTATTTAAAGAAACCCATTCTCTGCATAATCCGATTAGGGGAAAAAACAACCAACCGAAACAACAACATCTACTTTGACCTCTTAAATCGATTATAAAGTGAATGGAGAAACTATTTGTCCTTACTTTTTCTTTTATTCTCTATTTCATAGTTGTGTGACAAATTTTGTCATTTTCTTGTCATCATTCATACATACAATGAGACAGCAACACTAACACACGCACACACACAACCGCCCACCCCACCTTTAGAAATAATCTAAAATTCATACGGCTTCCAGCTGGTCGTCGTCGCCGTTGTCATCGACATCGTCAATGTTTTGTAAGCCAGCCTATGGCTGGCCCCGAGCCAAATATTTTGGGAGAAATAAAAGTTTGAAAATATTCGCCACCTTCTCGTACCGATTTCCAGGGGGATCCTTTACTGAAATGAATATTTTTTCGAGCTAAACGAAATAAAAACATTGCTGCAAGGTTTACCTTTCCTAAAACTAAAAACTACAGCCTTTGGCATTGGTTTGTATTGCAAGCGTACCTCTGTGTGCGGGATTATTTGAATGGAGAATGTATTCGAAGGGTTGAGTTACGAATTTGTACATTTAATAAATTATGCTGCATTTGCAGTAAGTCGTTCTTCATTCAAACTAAATTTTATTTTTCGGCATATAACAGTTGTAAAACTACAACAATTGTGCTCTAAAAAGTTATAAAAATAACTTGAGGCAGCACAGTGGGGAATCTGGGAACAAAGTTATCATTTGAAGTTTCCTCTTGACATATGGACTTATTCAACTTATCTCTACAGACTCATTGGTCCCTTATCATGTCTCCATAGCCTCGCTGAGCCATCAGTTCGTGTATCTATCCCCACTGATCCCGAAGTCCTCTATATAACCCCATATGGCTTCTCAGCTCGTTTTTATAGACTCAATAGCACACAGCTCCTCTCGATGACCCCTCATCTCGTACATATATCGTCTCGCTTGATCCTCAGCTTGTAAATTAGTCCTCACTGGTCCCTCAGCTAACCCCACCACCCTCAGCTCCTTTATATAGATTCACTGGCTCTCAGCTCGTCTATATAGACTCACTGGCCCTTCAGCTCGTCTATATAGACTCACTGGCCCTTCAGCTCGTCTATATAGACTCACTGGCCCTTCAGCTCGTCTATATAGACTCACTGGCCCTTCAGCTCGTCTATATAGACTCACTGGCCCTTCAGCTCGTCTATATAGACTCACTGGCCCTTCAGCTCGTCTATATAGACTCACTGGCCCTTCAGCTCGCCTATATAGACTCACTGGCCCTTCAGCTCGTCTATATAGACCCACTGGCCCTTCAGCTCGTCTATATAGACTCACTGGCCCTTCAGCTCGTCTATATAGACTCACTGGCCCTTCAGCTCGTCTATATAGACTCACTGGCCCTTCAGCTCGTCTATATAGACTCACTGGCCCTTCAGCTCGTCTATATAGACTCACTGGCCCTTCAGCTCGTCTATATAGACTCACTGGCCCTTCAGCTCGTCTATATAGACTCACTGGCCCTTCAGCTCGTCTATATAGACTCACTGGCCCTTCAGCTCGTCTATATAGACTCACTGGCCCTTCAGCTCGTCTATATAGACTCACGGGCCCTTCAGCTCGTCTATATAGACTCACTGGCCCTTCAGCTCGTCTATATAGACTCACTGGCCCTTCAGCTCGTCTATATAGACTCACTGGCCCTTCAGCTCGTCTATATAGACTCACTGGCCCTTCAGCTCGTCTATATAGACTCACTGGCCCTTCAGCTCGTCTATATAGACTCACTGGCCCTTCAGCTCGTCTATATAGACTCACTGGCCCTTCAGCTCGTCTATATAGACTCACTGGCCCTTCAGCTCGTCTATATAGACTCACTGGCCCTTCAGCTAGTCTATATAGACTCACTGGCCCTTCAGCTCGTCTATATAGACTCACTGGCCCTTCAGCTCGTCTATATAGACTCACTGGCCCTTCAGCTCGTCTATATAGACTCACTGGCCCTTCAGCTCGTCTATATAGACTCACTGGCCCTTCAGCTCGTCTATATAGACTCATTGGCCCTTCAGCTCGTCTATATAGACTCACTGGCCCTTCAGCTCGTCTATATAGACTCACTGGCCCTTCAGCTCGTCTATATAGACTCACTGGCCCTTCAGCTCGTCTATATAGACTCACTGGCCCTTCAGCTCGTCTATATAGACTCACTGGCCCTTCAGCTCGTCTATGTAGACTCACTGGCCCTTCAGCTCGTCTATATAGACTCACTGGCTCACCAGCTCCTCTATATAAACTCAGTGGCCCTTCAGCTCGTCTATATAGACTCACTGACCCTTCAGCTCGTCTATATAGACTCACTGACCCTTCAGCTCGTCTATATAGACTCACTGGCCCTTCAGCTCGTCTATATAGACTCACTGGCCCTTCAGCTCGTCTATATAGACTCACTGGCCCTTCAGCTCGTCTATATAGACTCACTGGCCCTTCAGCTCGTCTATATAGACTCACTGGCCCTTCAGCTCGTCTATATAGACTCACTGGCCCTTCAGCTCGTCTATATAGACTCACTGGCCCTTCAGCTCGTCTATATAGACTCACTGGCCCTTCAGCTCGTCTATATAGACTCACTGGCTCACCAGCTCCTCTATATAAACTCACTGGCCCACCAGCTCCTCTATATAAACTCACTGGCCCACCAGCTCCTCTATATAAACTCACTGGCCCACCAGCTCCTCTATATAGACTCAATGGCTCACCAGCTCCTCTATATAAACTCACTGGAGCACCAGCTTCTCTATATAGACTCACTGGCCTACAAGCTTCTCTATATAGACTCACTGGCCCACAAGCTTCTCTATATAGACTCACTGGCCCACCAGCTTCTCTATATAGACTCACTGGCCCACCAGCTTCTCTATATAGACTCACTGGCCCACCAACTTCTCTATATAGACTCACTGGCCCACCAACTTCTCTATATAGACTCACTGGCCCACCAGCTCCTCTATATAGACTCACTGGCCCACCAGCTAACCTATATATAGGCTCCCTTCAGCTCGTGTACTTATTAGAGATCCTATTTTACAGAAGACCCTTCGAGGGTCTCCTTCTTATTGAAACCCCATGAAGGTCCTCTAATTATAGAAAACTGGAAAGAAATTTCTGCCTGCAAAAAACCCCTTTGGATTTATTTTACCTGCAGGAGAATCTTGTGGTGGTTATTTGCCTTTAAACGATCCTTTGAAGGTCTTATATCTATAAAAGACCCCATATATTTTTTCTCTCTATAAAAATTTCCTCGGAGGACGTCTAGCAATATAAAACCTCATGAAGATTTTCGGTCTATAGTAGACCCCTAGGAGGTCCTCTATTCATATAAAATCCCCATGGAATTATTTTACTATAGGAAATCTCTTTGGAGATTCTCTGTCTGAAGAAATGCACTTGTATGTCTTATATTTATAGAAGACCCCGTGTGAGTTTTCTGTCTATAGAAGACTGATTGAAAGTCTCCTTTATATGAGAATCCCTCTGAACACATTTTTGTCTCTATAGAGGAGACCCCTTGAAGCTCTTCTATTTAAAGGGAACCTCATGGAATCATTTTACATGTAGGAATCCCCTTTGAAGTTTCTGTGACTGTAAAATTCCCCTTGCATTTCTTACAGC